>NC_092402.1:7194033-7266533 GCF_030028105.1 Mobula birostris
ATCAGTGGGTGATTGGGGGTGTGGAGGGGTGTATCAGTGGGTGGGGGTGTTGTTCAGCCTCACTGCTTGGGGGAATGTCACTGTTTTTGAGTCTGGTGGTCCTGGTGTGGATGCTACGTAGCCTCCTCCCTGATGGGAGTGGGACAGACAGTCCGTGAGCAGGGTGGGTGGGATCCTTCATGATGTTACTGGCCCCTTTCTGTATGTATGTCTGTGATTGGGTGGGTAGGCTGGTGCCAGTAATGCATTGGGCAGTTTTGACTCCCCGTTGTGGGGAATTCCTGCCCGCCGCAGTCCAGTATCCGAACCAGCTGGTTAGGGCGCCTCCTACTGGGCATCTGTAGAATGACGTGAGAATGGGAGTGTGAAGTTCGGCTTTCCTTGGCCTCCTCAGAAAGTAGAGGCGTTGGTGCAGCTTCTGGGCTGTACAGCAGGGGTCCCCTAAACTGTTTTTATGTCCCCCCGGGTTGGGAGCCCCCTGCGAGGTACAGGATGTGTCTGGGCAGCGGGAGAGGTTGCACAGGATATGCCCTCTCAGGAGTCTGGAGAGAGGATTGGGAGTGGGGCGAGTTTGCATGGAGACGTGAAGCCATGGGTGGCGTGAATTGCCCGTGGGATCAAGACCGTGCTTACTGACCCTTCTGCCCGTCTCGTTGGTGCAGGCTCAGCCACTCTGTACCAGTGGAGGCAGCTCGCCCAGCCGCACCTCGGGGGGATACTGGAGCCGCGCCCGGGCGTCCTCACCAAAGACTTCTGCCAGCTGGACACGGACGCGGGCGAGGTGTACAACCTGCACGATCTGGAGGAGGACGAGACCGATTACAGGGCGTTCCAGCCCCTGGCCGTACCTCAGCCCGAGCAGCCCATGCCAGACGTCAATGGTAAGTGTACGGTCAGGGGAACTAGTAGTCAGATTCACTGTGACACCGACACACCCCTCTTCGACACGACCCTCGACGTCACGTCGACATGCCCCTCAGCGTGAAAACGTCACGCTCCATGCCCCTCAGCGTCAAAATAACACGCCCCATGCCCCTCAGCGTGAAAACGCCACGCCTCTCGCCCCTCAGCGTGAAAACGACCCGCCCCACGCCCCAGTGTGAAAATGACATGCCCCACGCCCTTCAGCGTGAAAACGAGACGCCCCACGCCCCTCCGTGTGAATATGACACACTCCTCAGTGTGAAAATGACACGCCCAACACTCCTCAGCGTGAAAACGACATGCCCCACACCCCTCACTGTGACACTGACACGTCCCACACCCCTCACTGTGACACTGACACACCCCTCACCCTCACTGTATTACTGACACACTCCACACCCCTCACTGTAACACCGACACACCCCACACCCCTCACTGTGACACTGACACACCCCACACCCCTCACTGTGATACCGACACACCCCACACCCCTCAATGTGACACTGACACACCCCACACCCCTCACTGTGACACCGACACAGCCCACACCCCTCACTGTGACACTGACAAACCCCTCACCCTCACTGTATTACTGACACACTCCACACCCCTCACTGTGACACTGACACACCCCACACCCCTCACTGTGACACTGACACACTCCACACCCCTCACATTGACACTGACACACCCCTCACCCTCACTGTGACACCCACACACCCCACACCCCTCACTGTGACACAGACACACCCCACACTGCTCACTGTGACACCAACACACCCCTCACCCCTCACTGTAACACTGACACACCCCACACCCCTCACTGTGACACCGAAACACCCCACACCCCTCACTGTGACACCGATACACCCCACACCCCTCACTGTGACACTGACACACCCCACACCCCTCACTGTAACACTGACACACCCCTCACTGTGACACTGACACACACCACACCCCTCAGTGTAAAACTGACACACCCCACACCCCTCACTGTGACACCGACACACCCCACACCCCTCACTGTAACACTGACACACACCACACCCCTCAGTGTAACACTGACACACCCCACACCCCTCACTGTGACACCGACACAGCCCACACCCCTCACTGTGACACTGACACATACCACACCCCTCAGTGTAACACTGACACACCCCACACCCCTCACTGTGACACCGACACACCCCACACCCCTCACTGTAACACTGACACACACCACACCCCTCAGTGTAACACTGACACACCCCACACCCCTCACTGTGACACCGACACAGCCCACACCCCTCACTGTGACACTGACACACCTCACACCTCTCACTGTGACACTGACACACCCCACACCCCTCACTGTAACACTGACACACCCCACACCCCTCACTGTGACACCGACACACACCTCACCCCTCACTGTGACACTGATACACCCCACACCCCTCACTGTGACACCCACACACCCCTCACCCCTCACTGTGACACCGACACACCCCACACCCTCACTGTGACACTGACACACCCCACAAATCTCACTGTGACACTGACACACCCCACACCCCTCACTGTAACACTGACACACCCCACACCCTCACTGTGACACTGACACACCCCACACCCTCACTGTGACACTGACACACCCCACACCCCTCACTGTGACACCGATACACCGCTCACCCCTCACTGTGACACTGACACACCCCACACCCCTCACTGTGACACCCACACACCCCACACCCCTCACGGTAACACTGAAACACCCCTCACCCTCACTGTGACACCGACACAGCCCACACCCCTCACTGTGACACCGACACATCCCACACCCCTCAATTTGACACCGATACACCCCACACCCCTCACTGTGACACTGACACACCCCACACCCCTCACTGTGACACCGACACACCCCCACACCCTCACTGTGACACCGACACACTCCACAACCCTCACTGTGACACCGACACACCCCACACCTCACTGTGACATTGACACACCCCACACCCCTCACTGTGACACTGACACACCCCACACCCCTCACTGTGACACCGACACACCCCTCACTGTGACACTGACACACCCCTCACCGTGACACCGACACACCCCACACCCCTCACTGTGACACCGACACAGCCCACACCCCTCACTGTGACACTGACACACCTCACACCCCTCACTGTGACACCGACACACCCCTCACCCCTCACTGTGACACCGACACACCCCACACCCTCACTGTGACACTGACACACCCCACAAATCTCACTGTGACACTGACACACCCCTCACCCCTCACTGTGACACTGACACACTCCACACCCCTCACTGTGACACTGACACACCCCACACCCCTCACTGTGACACCGATACACCCCACACCCTCACTGTAACACTGACACACCCACACCCCTCACTGTGACACCGACACACCCTACACCCCTCACTGTGACACTGACACTCCCCACACCCCTCACTGCAACACTGACACACCCCACATCCCTCACTGTGACACCGACACACCCCACAACCCTCACTGTGACACCGACACACCCCACACCCACACTGTAACACCGAAACACCCCACACCCCTCACTGTGACACCGATACACCCCACACCCCTCACTGTGACACTGACACACCCCACACCCTCACTGTGACACTGACACACCCCACACCCCTCACTGTAACACTGACACACCCCACATCCCTCACTGTGACACCGACACACCCCACAACCCTCACTGTGATACCGACACACCCCACACCCCTCACTGTAACACCGAAACACCCCACACCCCTCACCGTGACACCGATACACCCCACACCCCTCACTGTGACACTGACACACCCCACACCCTCACTGTGACACTGACACACCCCACACCCCTCACTGTAACACTGACACACCCCTCACTGTGACACTGACACACACCACACCCCTCAGTGTAAAACTGACACACCCCACACCCCTCACTGTGACACCGACACACCCCACACCCCTCACTGTAACACTGACACACACCACACCCCTCAGTGTAACACTGACACACCCCACACCCCTCACTGTGACACCGACACAGCCCACACCCCTCACTGTGACACTGACACACCCCACACCCCTCACTGTGACACTGACACACCTCACACCCCTCACTGTGACACTGACACACCCCTCACCCCTCACTGTCACACCGACACACCCCACACTCCTCACTGTGACACCGACAAAGCCCACACCCCTCACTGTGACACTGACACAGCCCACACCCCTCACTGTGACACTGACACACCTCACACCCCTCACTGTGACACTGACACACCCCTCACCCCTCACTGTGACACCGACACACCCCACACCCCTCACTGTGACACTGACACACCCCTCACCCCTCACTGTGACACCGACACACCCCACACCCCTCACTGTGACACCGACACACACCTCACCCCTCACTGTGACACTGATACACCCCACACCCCTCACTGTGACACCCACACACCCCTCACCCCTCACTGTGACACCGACACACCCCACACCCTCACTGTGACACTGACACACCCCACAAATCTCACTGTGACACTGACACACCCCACACCCCTCACTGTAACACTGACACACCCCACACCCTCACTGTGACACTGACACACCCCACACCCCTCACTGTGACACCGACACACCCCACACCCCTCACTGTGACACCGATACACCGCTCACCCCTCACTGTGACACTGACACACCCCACACCCCTCACTGTGACACCCACACACCCCACACCCCTCACGGTAACACTGAAACACCCCTCACCCTCACTGTGACACCGACACAGCCCACACCCCTCACTGTGACACCGACACATCCCACACCCCTCAATTTGACACCGATACACCCCACACCCCTCACTGTGACACTGACACACCCCACACCCCTCACTGTAACACCGACACACCCCACACCCCTCACTGTGACACCGACACACTCCACACCCCTCACTGTGACACCGACACACCCCACACCCTCACTGTGACATTGACACACCCGACACCCCTCACTGTGACACTGACACACCCCACACCCCTCACTGTGACACCGACACACCCCTCACTGTGACACTGACACACCCCACACCCCTCACCGTGACACCGACACACCCCACACCCCTCACTGTGACACCGACACAGCCCACACCCCTCACTGTGACACTGACACACCTCACACCCCTCACTGTGACACCGACACACCCCTCACCCCTCACTGTGACACCAACACACCCCACACCCTCACTGTGACACTGACACACCCCACAAATCTCACTGTGACACTGACACACCCCTCACCCCTCACTGTGACACTGACACACTCCACACCCCTCACTGTGACACTGACACACCCCACACCCCTCACTGTGACACCGATACACCCCACACCCTCACTGTAACACTGACACACCCCACACCCCTCACTGTGACACCGACACACCCTACACCCCTCACTGTGACACTGACACTCCCCACACCCCTCACTGTAACACTGACACACCCCACATCCCTCACTGTGACACCGACACACCCCACAACCCTCACTGTGACACCGACACACCCCACACCCTCACTGTGACACTGACACACCCCGCACCCTCACTGTAACACTGACACACCCCACACCCCTCACTGTGACACTGACACACCCCACACCCCTCACTGTAACACCGACACACCCACACCCCTCATTGTGACACTGACACACCCCACACCCCTCACTGTGACACTGACACACCCCACACCCCCCACTGTAACACCGACACACACCACACCCCTCACTGTGACACCGACACACCCCACACCCCTCAGTGTAACACCGATACACCCCACACCCCTCACTGTGACACCGACACACTCCACACCCCTCACTGTGACACCGACACACCCCACACCCTCACTGTGACATTGACACACCCCACACCCCTCACTGTGACACTGACACACCCCACACCCCTCACTGTAACACCGACACACCCCTCACTGTGATACTGACACACCCCACACCCCTCACTGTGACACCGACACGCCCCACACCCTCACTGTGACACCGACACACCCAACACCCCTCACTGTGACACCGACACACCCCACACCCCTCACTGTGACACCGACACGCCCCACACCCCTCAGTGTGACACCGACACGCCTCACACCCCTTACTGTGACACCGACACACCCCTCACCCCCCACTGTGACACCGACACACACCACACCCCTCACTGTGACACCGATACACCCCACACCCTCACTGTGACACCGACACACCCCACACCCCTCACTGTGACACCGACACTCCCCACACCCCTCACTGTGACACCGACACACCCCACACCCGTCACTGTGACACCGACACACCCCACACCCCTCAGTGTAACACTGACACACCCCACACCCCTCACTGTGACACTGACACACCCCTCACCCCTCACTGTAACACTGACACACCTCACACCCCTCACTGTAACACTGACCCACCCCACACCCCTCACTGTGACACTGACACACCCTACACCCTCAGTGTGACACTGACACACCCCACACCCCTCACTGTGACACCCGACACACCCCTCACCCTCACTGTGACACCCACACACCCCACACCCCTCACTGTAACACTGACACACCACACACCCCTCACTGTGACATTGACACACCCCACACCCCTCACTGTGACACTGACACACCCCACACCCCTCACTGTAACACCGACACACCCCACACCCCTCACTGTGACACCGACACACCCCTCACTGTGACACTGACACACCCCACACCCCTCACCGTGACACCGACACACCCCACACCCCTCACTGTGACACACACACACCCCACACCCCTCAGTGTAACACCGACACACCCCACACCCTCACTGTAACACCGACACACCCCACACCCTCACTGTGACACCGACACACCCCTCACCCCTCACTGTGACACCGACACACCCCACACACCCTTCACTGTGACACCGACACACCCCACACCCCTCACTGTGACACCGACACACCGCGCACCCCTCACTGTGACACCGACACACCCCACACCCTCACTGTGACACTGACACACCCCTCACCCCTCACTGTGACACCGACACACCTCACACCCCTCACTGTGACACCGACACACCCCACACCCCTCACTGTGACACTGACACACCCCACACCCCTCACTGTGACACCCACACACCCCTCACCCCTCACTGTGACACCGACACGCCCCACACCCCTCAGTGTGACACCGACACGCCTCACACCCCTTACTGTGACACCGACACACCCCTCACCCCTCACTGTGACACCGACACACCCCACAACCCTCACTGTGACACCGACACACCCCACACCCTCACTGTGACACTGACACACCCCGCACCCTCACTGTAACACTGACACACCCCACACCCCTCACTGTGACACTGACACACCCCACACCCCTCACTGTAACACCGACACACCCACACCCCTCATTGTGACACTGACACACCCCACACCCCTCACTGTGACACTGACACACCCCACACCCCCCACTGTAACACCGACACACACCACACCCCTCACTGTGACACCGACACACCCCACACCCCTCAGTGTAACACCGATACACCCCACACCCCTCACTGTGACACCGACACACTCCACACCCCTCACTGTGACACCGACACACCCCACACCCTCACTGTGACATTGACACACCCCACACCCCTCACTGTGACACTGACACACCCCACACCCCTCACTGTAACACCGACACACCCCTCACTGTGATACTGACACACCCCACACCCCTCACTGTGACACCGACACGCCCCACACCCTCACTGTGACACCGACACACCCTACACCCCTCACTGTGACACCGACACACCCCACACCCCTCACTGTGACACCGACACGCCCCACACCCCTCAGTGTGACACCGACACGCCTCACACCCCTTACTGTGACACCGACACACCCCTCACCCCTCACTGTGACACCGACACACACCACACCCCTCACTGTGACACCGATACACCCCACACCCTCACTGTGACACCGACACACCCCACACCCCTCACTGTGACACCGACACTCCCCACACCCCTCACTGTGACACCGACACACCCCACACCCGTCACTGTGACACCGACACACCCCACACCCCTCAGTGTAACACTGACACACCCCACACCCCTCACTGTGACACTGACACACCCCTCACCCCTCACTGTAACACTGACACACCTCACACCCCTCACTGTAACACTGACCCACCCCACACCCCTCACTGTGACACTGACACACCCTACACCCTCAGTGTGACACTGACACACCCCACACCCCTCACTGTGACACCCGACACACCCCTCACCCTCACTGTGACACCCACACACCCCACACCCCTCACTGTAACACTGACACACCACACACCCCTCACTGTGACATTGACACACCCCACACCCCTCACTGTGACACTGACACACCCCACACCCCTCACTGTAACACCGACACACCCCACACCCCTCACTGTGACACCGACACACCCCTCACTGTGACACTGACACACCCCACACCCCTCACCGTGACACCGACACACCCCACACCCCTCACTGTGACACACACACACCCCACACCCCTCAGTGTAACACCGACACACCCCACACCCTCACTGTAACACCGACACACCCCACACCCTCACTGTGACACCGACACACCCCTCACCCCTCACTGTGACACCGACACACCCCACACACCCTTCACTGTGACACCGACACACCCCACACCCTCACTGTGACACCGACACACCGCGCACCCCTCACTGTGACATTGACACACCCCACACCCGTCACTGTGACACTGACACACCCCTCACCCCTCACTGTGACACCGACACACCCCACACCCTCACTGTGACACTGACACACCCCTCACCCCTCACTGTGACACCGACACACCTCACACCCCTCACTGTGACACCGACACACCCCACACCCCTCACTGTGACACTGACACACCCCACACCCCTCACTGTGACACCCACACACCCCTCACCCCTCACTGTGACACCGACACGCCCCACACCCCTCAGTGTGACACCGACACGCCTCACACCCCTTACTGTGACACCGACACACCCCTCACCCCTCACTGTGACACCGACACACCCCACACCCCTCACTGTGACACCGATACACACCACACCCTCACTGTGACACCGACACACCCCACACCCCTCACTGTGACACCGACACTCCCCACACCCCTCACTGTGACACCGATACACACCACACCCTCACTGTGACACCGACACACCCCACACCCCTCACTGTGACACCGACACTCCCCACACCCCTCACTGTGACACCGACACACCCCACACCCCTCACTGTGACACCGACACACCCCACACCCGTCACTGTGACACCGACACACCCCACACCCCTCAGTGTAACACTGACACACCCCACACCCCTCACTGTGACACTGACACACCCCTCACCCCTCACTGTAACACTGACACACCTCACACCCCTCACTGTAACACTGACCCACCCCACACCCCTCACTGTGACACTGACACACCCTACACCCTCAGTGTTACACTGACACACCCCACACCCCTCACTGTGACACCCGACACACCCCTCACCCTCACTGTGACACCCACACACCCCACACCCCTCACTGTAACACTGACACACCACACACCCCTCACTGTGACATTGACACACCCCACACCCCTCACTGTGACACTGACACACCCCACACCCCTCACTGTAACACCGACACACCCCACACCCCTCACTGTGACACCGACACACCCCTCACTGTGACACTGACACACCCCACACCCCTCACCGTGACACCGACACACCCCACACCCCTCACTGTGACACCGACACAGCCCACACCCCTCACTGTGACACTGACACACCTCACACCCCTCACTGTGACACCGACACACCCCTCACCCCTCACTGTGACACCGACACACCCCACACCCTCACTGTGACACCGACACACTCCACACCCCTCACTGTGACACCGACACACCCCACACCCTCACTGTGACACCGACACACCCCTCACCCCTCACTGTGACACCGACACACCCCACACACCTCACTGTGACATTGACACACCCCACACCCCTCACTGTGACACTGACACACCCCACACCCCTCACTGTAACACCGACACACCCACACCCCTCATTGTGACACTGACACACCCCACACCCCTCACTGTAACACCGACACACACCACACCCCTCACTGTGACACCGACACACCCCTCACCTCTCACTGTAACACCGACACACCCCACACCCCTCACTGTAACACCGACACACCCCACACCCCTCACTGTGACACTGACACACCCCACACCTCTCACTGTGACACTGACACACCCCTCACTGTGACACTGACACACCCCACACCCCTCAGTGTAACACCGATACACCCCACACCCCTCACTGTGACACCGACACACCCCACACCCTCACTGTGACACTGACACACCCCACACCCCTCACTGTAACACCGACACACCCCTCACTGTGACACTGACACACCCCACACCCCTCACTGTGACACCGACACGCCCCACACACTCACTGTGACACCGACACACCCTACACCCCTCACTGTGACACCGACACACCCCACACCCCTCACTGTGACACCGACACGCCCCACACCCCTCAGTGTGACACCGACACGCCCCACACCCCTCACTGTGACACCGACACACCCCACACCCCTCACTGTGACACCGATACACCCCACACCCTCACTGTGACACCGACACACCCCACACCCCTCACTGTGACACCGACACACCCCACACCCCTCAGTGTAACACCGACACACCCCACACCCCTCACTGTGACACTGACACACCCCTCACCCCTCACTGTGACACTGACACACCTCACACCCCTCACTGTAACACTGACCCACCCCACACCCCTCACTGTGACACTGACACACCCTACACCCTCACTGTGACACTGACACACCCCACACCCCTCACTGTGACACCCGACACACCCCTCACCCTCACTGTGACACCCACACACCCCACATCCCTCACTGTAACACTGACACACCACACACCCCTGACTGTGACACTGACACACCCCACACCCCTCACTGTGACACTGACACACCTCACACCCCTCACTGTGACACCGACACAGCCCACACCCCTCACTGTGACACCGACACACCCCACACCCTCACTGTGACACACACACACCCCACACCCCTCAGTGTAACACCGACACACCCCACACCCTCACTGTAACACCGACACACCCCACACCCTCACTGTGACACCGACACACCCCTCACCCCTCACTGTGACACCGACACACCCCACACACCCCTCACTGTGACACCGACACACCCCACACTCTCACTGTGACACCGACACACCGCGCACCCCTCACTGTGACATTGACACACCCCACACCCGTCACTGTGACACTGACACACCCCTCACCCCTCACTGTGACACCGACACACCCCACACCCTCACTGTGACACTGACACACCCCTCACCCCTCACTGTGACACCGACACACCTCACACCCCTCACTGTGACACCGACACACCCCACACCCCTCACTGTGACACTGACACACCCCACACCCCTCACTGTGACACCGACACACCTCTCACCCCTCGCTGTGACACTGACACACCCCTCACCCCTTACTGTGACACTGACACACCCCACACACCTCACTGTGACACCGAAACACCCCTCACCCCTCACTGTGACACCGACACACCCCACACCCCTCACTGTGACACCGACACACCTCACACCCCTCACTGTGACACTGACACACCCCTCACCCCACACTGTAACACCGACACACTCCACACCCCTCACTGTAACACTGACACACCCCACACCCCTCACTGTGACACTGACACACCCCACACCCCTCACTGTGACACCGATACACCCTCACCCCTCACTGTGACACCCACACACCCCACACTCCTCAGTGTAACACTGACACACCCCACACCCCTCACTGTGACACCGACACACCCCACACCCCTCACTGTGACACCGACACACCTCACACCCCTCACTGTGACACTGACACACCCACACCCCTCACTGTAACACCGACACACCCCTCACTGTGACACTGACACACCCCACACCCCTCACTGTGACTCTGACACACCCCACACCCCGCACTGTGACACTGACACACCCCACACCCCTCACTGTAACACTGATACACACCACACCCCTGACTGTAACACTGACACACACCACACTCCTCACTGTGACACTGACACACCCCATACCCCTCACTGTGACACTGACACACCCCACACCCCTCACTGTGACACCGATACACCCCACACCCCTCACTGTGACACCCACACACCCCACACCCCTCAGTGTGACACTGACACTCCCCACACCCTCACTGTAAGACTGACACTCCCCACACCCTCACTGTAACACCGACACACCCCACACCCTCACTGTGACACCGACACACTCCACACCCCTCACTGTGACACTGACACACCCCTCACCCCTCACTGTGACACCGACACACCCCACACCCCTCACTGTGACACTGACACACTCCTCACACTCACTATGACACTGACAAACCCCACACCCCTCACTGTTTCACTGACACACCCCTCACCCCTCACTGTGACACTGACACACCCCACACCCCTCACTGTAACACCGACACACCCCACACCCCTCACTGTGACACTGACACACCCCACACCCCTCAGTGTAACACTGACACACCCCACACCCCTCACTGTGACACCCACACACCCCACACCCCTCACTGTGACACTGACACACCCCTCACCCCTCACTGTGACACTGACACACCCTACACCCCTCACTGTGACACCCACACACCCCTCACCCCTCACTGTGACACTGACACACCCCACACCCCTCACTGTGACACTGACACACCGCACACCCCCTCACTGTAAAACTGACACACCCCACACCCCTCACTGTGACACCGACACACCCCACACCCCTCACTGTGACACTGACACACCCCTCACCCCTCACTGTGACACCGACACACCCCACACCCCTGACTGTGACACTGACACACTCCTCACCCTCACTATGACACTGACAAACCCCACACCCCTCACTGTTTCACTGACACACCCCTCACCCCTCACTGTGACACTGACACACCCCACACCCTCACTGTAACACCGACACACCCCACACCCCTCACTGTGACACTGACACACCCCACACCCCTCAGTGTAACACTGACACACCCCACACCCCTCACTGTGACACTGACAAACCCCTCACCCTCACTGTGACACTGACACACCCCACACCCCTCACTGTGACACCGACACACCCCACACCCCTCACTGTGACACTGACACACCCCACACACCTCACTGTGACACCCACACACCCCACACCCTCACTGTGACACCCACACACCCCACACCCTCACTGTGACACTGACACACCCCTCACCCCTCACTGTGACACTGACACACCCCACACCCCTCACTGTGACACCCACACACCCCTCACCCCTCACTGTGACACTGACACACTCCACACCCCTCACTGTGACACTGACACACCCCTCACCCCTCACTGTGACACCGACACACCCCACACCCTCACTGTGACACCAACACACCCCACACCCCTCACTGTGACACTGGCACACCGCACACCCCCTCAGTGTAAAACTGACACACCCCACACCCCTCACTGTGACACCGACACACCCCACACCCCTCACTGTGACACTGACACACCCCACACCCTCACCGTGACACCGACACACCCTACACCCCTCACCGTGACACCGATACACCCCACACCCCTCACCGTGACACCGACACACCCCACACCCCTCACTGTGACACCGACACACCCCTCACCCCTCACTGTGACACCGAGACACCCCACACCCCTCACTGTGACACCGACACACCTCACACCCCTCACTGTGACACCGACACACCCCACACCCCTCACTGTAACACCGAAACACCCCACACCCCTCACTGTAACACTGACACACCCCACACACCCCTCACTGTGACACCGACACACCCCTCACCCCTCACTGTAACACCCACACACCCCACACCCCTCACTGTGACACTGACACACCTCACACCCCTCACTGTGACACCGACACAGCCCACACCCCTCACTGTGACACCGACACACCCCACACCCTCACTGTGACACTGACACACCCCACACCCCTCACTGTGACACTGACACATCCCACACCCTCACTGTGACACTGACACACCCCACACCCCTCACTGTAACACCGACACACCCCACACCCCTCACTGTGACACTGACACACCCCACACCCCTCACTGTGACACTGACACACCCCTCACCCCTCACTGTGACACTGACACACCCCACACCCCTCACTGTGACACCCACACACCCCTCACCCCTCACTGTGACACTGACACACCCCACACCCCTCACTGTGACACTGGCACACCGCACACCCCCCTCAGTGTAAAACTGACACACCCCACACCCCTCACTGTGACACCGACACACCCCACACCCCTCACTGTGACACTGACACACCCCACACCCTCACCGTGACACCGACACACCCTACACCCCTCACCGTGACACCGATACACCCCACACCCCTCACCGTGACACCGACACACCCCACACCCCTCACTGTGACACCGACACACCCCTCACCCCTCACTGTGACACCGAGACACCCCACACCCCTCACTGTGACACCGACACACCTCACACCCCTCACTGTGACACCGACACACCCCACACCCCTCACTGTGACACCGAAACACCCCACACCCCTCACTGTAACACTGACACACCCCACACACCCCTCACTGTGACACCGACACACCCCTCACCCCTCACTGTAACACCCACACACCCCACACCCTCACTGTGACACTGACACACCTCACACCCCTCACTGTGACACCGACACACCCCACACCCTCACTGTGACACTGACACACCTCACACCCCTCACTGTGACACCGACACACCCCACACCCCTCACTGTGACACTGAGACACCCCACACCCCTCACTGTGACACTGACACACCCCTCACCCCTCACTGTAACACCGACACACCCCACACCCCTCACTGTAAATTAACCTCTTGGGAAAACTGCACAAGTCTCCTTGCAACTTGATTTTGTTGAATTTTCTCCCCGTTTGGAAAATAGCCTTTGCTTACATTTCGTTCTGGCAGAATACATGACCATCCAGTTCCCGACACTGTTTTCCATCTGCCCCTTGCTTGCCCATTTTCCAACGCTGTCCAGGTCTTTCTGCAGTCTCCGTGATTCTACAACACTACCTGCTCCATTGCCTGTCGCTGTCCCGCTCACAGACTTGGCCAGAAATTCCATGATTCAAGTCATTGACATATAACGTGAAATGAAACGGTCCCAACACCAATCCCTGCAGCACACCGCTATCACCTGCAGCCAACCAGAAAAGTCCCCTTTATTCCCAATCTGTGCCTACTGCCAGTCAGCCAATCTTCCATCCATGCCAGTATCTTTCCTGAAACACCTTGGGTCTCTGATCTTGTTAAGCAGCCTCATGTACGGTATCGTCATCAAAGGCCTTCTGAAAATCCATGTAAACAACAGCCACTGTCTATCCTTTGTGTATCTTGCCTGTTATTCTCTCAAAGAATTCCAACAGATTTGTCAGTTCCCTTTTGGAAACCACGTTAAATACAGACTTTTTCATCATTTGCCTCCAAGTACCCTGAAACCTCATAGAACATAGAGAGAGAGAATAGTACAGCACAGTACAGGCCCTTCGGCCCACAACGTTGTGCCGACCCTCAAACCCTGCCTCCCATATAAGCCCCCACCTTAAATTCCTCCATATACCTGTCTAGTAGTCTCTTAAACTTCACTAGTGTATCTGCCTCCACCACTGACTCAGGCAGTGCATTCCACGCACCAACCACTCTCTGAGTAAAAAAACCTTCCTCTAATATCCCCCTTGAACTTCCCACCCCTTACCTTAAAGCCATGTCCTCTTGTACTGAGCAGTGGTGCCCTGGGGAA
Source organism: Mobula birostris (assembly GCF_030028105.1). Taxonomy (NCBI): domain Eukaryota; kingdom Metazoa; phylum Chordata; class Chondrichthyes; order Myliobatiformes; family Myliobatidae; genus Mobula; species Mobula birostris. Next base: position 7,210,105 of record NC_092402.1, read on the forward strand.
GAGGCGCTGGCTATCCACTCTATCTATTCCTCTTATTATCTTGTACACCTCGATCATGTCTCCTCTCATCCTCCTTCTCTGCAAAGAGTAAAGCCCTAGCTCCCTTAATCTCTGATCATAATCATACTGTCTAAACCAGACAGCATCCTGGTAAATCTCCTCTGTACCCTTTCCAATGCTTCCACATCCTTCCTATTGTGAGGTGACCAGAACTGGACTCAGTACTCCAAGTGTGGCCTAACCAGAGTTTTATAGAGCTGCATTATTACATCGTGACTCTTAAACTCTATCCCTCAACTTATGAAAGCTAACACCCCATAAGCTTTCTTAACTACCCGATCCACCTGTGAGGCAACGTTCAGGGATCTGTGGACATGTATCCCCAGATCCCTCTGCTCCTCCACACTACCAAGTATCCTGCCATTTACTTTGTACTCTGCCTTGGAGTCTGTCCTTCCAAAGTGTACCACCTCACACTTCTCCGGGTTGAACTCCTTATCAATCCTTATCAATCGACTCCAACATCTTCCCAACCACCGAGGTCAGGCTGACTGACCTATAATTTCCTTTCTTCTGCCTCCCTTCCCCTCTTTAAAAGAGTGGAGTGACATTTGCAAGTTCCCAGTCCTGCAGAACAATTCCAGAACCCAGTGACTCTTAAAAGGTCATTACTAATGCCTCCGCAATCTCTTTTGGCACCTCTTTCTGAACCCTGAGGTGTCGTCCACCTGTTCCAGGTGACCCTTCAGCTTCCCAAGCACTTTCTCTTCACTAATCGCAATTCCACTCACTTCTGCCCCCTGAGACAGTCAAATATCTGGCATACTACTAGCGTCTTCCATAATGCAAGATTCAGCTCGTCCGCCATTTCCTTGTCCCTCACTGCTACCTCTCCAGCATCATTTTCCAGCAGTCCACTGTCACCTCTCTTTTACTCTCTCTGTATCTGAAAAATAGCTTGCCTTCATTTTTCATCTTTTCTCTGCTTATGACTTTTTTTTAAGCTGCCTTTCTTGTTGGTTTTTAAAAGCTTCCCGATCTTCTAACTTCCCGTTAACTTTTTCTCTATTATGTGCCCTCTCTTTTTGTCTTTTATACTGTCGTTTGATCTCCCTTGTCAGTCACGGTTGCCTCATCCTACCTCTAGAATACTATTTTTTAATCTTTGGGATCTGTCTACCCTGCACTTTCCGAATTGCTCCCTGAAACTCCAGCCGTTGCTGGTCTGCTGCCAGCCCTAATGGTCTCCTCTTCCAGCTCACTTTGGCCAGCTCCTTTCTCATGCCTCTGTAATTCCCTTTATTTCACTGTTATACGGATAATTCTGACTTAGCTTCTCTCTCTCTCTCTCTCTCTCCAACTGCAGGGCAAATTCTGGGAATATCATGATCACTGTAACACACACACACACACGAAATGCTGGAGGAACTCAGCAGGCCAGGCAGCATCTATGGGAAATCGACGCTCTGAACGTCCCGGCCCGAAACGTCGACTGTACTTCTTTGCCTGGCCTGCTGAGTTCCTCCAGCACTTTATGTGTGATGCTCGGATATCCAGCGCCTACAGATTTCCTCTTGTTCGAACATTATGATCACTGCCTCCTAAGTGTTCCTTTACCTTAAGCTTCCTAATCAAACCTGGTTCTTTACACAACACTCAATCCAGAATTCTGTTTCTCCCCACCCTCCATGGGCTGAACCACAAGCTGCTCTAAAAAAAAAAACTTCTCATAGGCATTCTACAAATTCACTCCCTTGGGATCTCCAGCACCAACCTGATTTTCCCAGTCTACCTGCATATTGAAATCCCCCATGACTATCGTAACATTGCCCGTATTGCATTGTCATGTATAGCCCACATCCTGGCTACCATTTTGAGGCCTGTAGACAACACCCACCGGGGTCCTTTGACCCTCGAGGTTTCTCAACTCTACCCACGAGGATTCTACATCCTCCAATCCACCTCCCTCTTTCTTTTTTTTCTCTTTCAATCTTTTTATTAATTTCAGCATCATAAACATTACAGCAAATAGATACAGAGAAATTGGGATTACAATATTGATAAACACAAGTATAAGCTCAATTGACACAAAATTAATGAGCCTCCCAAAATCTCAAAAAGTACAAATATAATATAGGAAAATATAAAGTGAAAATACAAAAATATCATGAAAAAAAACAAAAAATTATACCCCAAGAGAAAAAAAAAACACACTAAACCAAATAAAAGAAAACTAAACTAAAGATCCCCCTCTTTGTAAGGACTGGATTTCATTTTTTTTTACCAACGGAGCCACCCCACCCCTTCTGCCTACCTGTCGGTCCTTTCGACACAAGGTGTATCCTTGGATGTTAAGCTCCCAACTGTGAACTTCTTTCAGCCGCGGCTCAGCGCCATACCCGCCAATCTCAAACTGCGCTACGAGATCATCGACCTAATTCTGCATTGAAATATAACACCTCCAGTCCTGTATTCCTCGCCCGTTTCAGTTTTACTCCTGTGCTGCACTCTAACTCATCCTGGTTGTTGATGCTCAATCATTGAGTCTGACTCTTCGTGACCTCGTGGACCATAGGGTCCACAGGGTTTTCATGGCAAGATACAGAAGTAGATTCTTCCCCCCAGATCTTGCTGCTGCCCAGGTTGGGACCCGGCTGGGATTTGAACTCGGGACCATTCGCCTCGGAGTCCAGTGCTGATGCCACTACACCACCGACCGGACTAACTCATCCTACTGACTGCAAAGTCTGCCCCATCACCTGCCGGCCCTTCCTGGCAGACACACTGCACACAGCCTTTGCTTGCAAACCAACTGCCCCACCCTCAGCCCCCTCACTCTGGTTCCCCCCGGCCAAATTAGTTTAACCCCTAACCCAGCGGTCCCCAACCTCTGGGCCGCAAAGCATGTGTTACCGGGCGGCGAGGAAACGATATGAGTCAGCTGCACCTTTCCTCAGTCCCTGTCCCACACTGTTGAGCTTGAACATAGGGTTGCCAACTGCCCCGTGTTAGCCGGGACATCCCATATATTGGGCTAAATTGGTTTGTCCCATAGAGGACCACCCTTGTCCCGTATTTCCCCCGCTAAGGCAGAGCGTTCCTATGAAACCATTGGCTGAAATGGCGTGAAGCGAAGAAGCAATTACCATTAATTTATACGGGAAAAATTTTTGAGCGTTCCCAGACCCAAAAAATAATCTAACAAATCATACCAAGTAACACATAAAACCGAAAATAAATAACACTAACATATAGTAAAAGCAGGAATGATATGATAAATACACAGCCTATATAAAGCAGAAATAATGTATGTACAGTATAGTTGGGAAGATGAAGGCAAAATCGATTTGTGGGGGGGAAAAATCGGCACGTACGCACGTGCGCACGTCACATACGCATGCCAGGCATGCGCAAGGCTTCATGGTCATGGTAGTCTTTCCGGGGATAAAGTGTCCCGGGATTGGACTGCTACTTTTGTCCCTTATTTGGGAGGGAGAAAGTTGGCAACCCTAACTGTAAGAGACATGTTGAGGTGGGTTTAACCCTACTTGATCACCCCCCCCCCCCCAGTCAGCCGGTCCGCAAGAATATTGTCAATATTAAACTGGTCCGCGGTGCAAAGAAGGTTGGGGACCCCTGCCCTAACCCCTCCTTTTCGCCTGTATGATCTGTGCTCTGGGGATTGGTTTCTGCGAGACGGTTTTTTTAAATTATAAAATTTCTATTTATTACTGACAAACAAACGAACAAAAAAAAGCACATCCACAAAAACCACAACCGTAGCAAAATCATATTAAATATTGCGCAGCAAAAGAGAGAGAAATATAAAGGCAAAAGTAAAGATACACAGCAGAGGTGCACTGCACCAAAAAACCTCGGTCCTCATCCCGTGAGAAAGTCCAATACAGGGCCCCGTATCCTTTCAAAGGTGTCCCCTCTGTCTTCATTACATAGTCTCGTCTCTCCAAATGTAAAGTATTTGCCAGTTCTCTCAGCCACAGATCATACATAGGCACAGAGTCCACTTTCCACATTTGCAGGATTAGCTTCTTAGCAATCGCCATTCCAAACATTAGAGGCACTTTTTCATACTTATTGGCTGAAGAAAGGGAGCTTGTTGCTCCAAGGATGGCTATGAGCGGGTCTGGTTCCCACCGCTTCCCAAAAACGTCAGAGAAACAGTGAAAAATACTTTTCCAGTATGCATAAAGCTTACAACGTGGCCAGAACGAATGTCACAAGTTATAGTTCACAGCTTTACATCTATTACAAACTGGTGAAACATCAGGGTAGAAACCGTGCGACTTTTCTTTGGAGTAATAGTAGTCATAGTCATACTTTATTGATCCTGGGGGAAATTGGTTTTCGTTACAGTTGCACCATAAATAATTAAATAGTAATAAAACCATAAATAGATAAATAGTAATATGTAAATTATGCCAGGAAATAAGTCCAGGACCAGCCTATTGGCTCAGGGTGTCTGACCCTCCAAGGGGGGAGTTGTAAAGTTTGATGGCCACAGGCAGGAATGACTTCCTATGACGCTCTGTGTTGCATCTCGGAGGAATGAGTCTCTGGCTGAATGTACGCCTGTGCCCACCCAGTACATTATGTAGTGGATGGGAGACATTGTCCAAGATGGCATGTAACTTGGACAGCATCCTCCTTTCAGACACCACCGTCAGAGAGTCCAGTTCCATCCCCACAACATCACTGGCCTTACGAATGAGTTTGTTGATTCTGTTGGTGTCTGCAACCCTCAGCCTGCTGCCCCAGGACACAACAGCAAACATGATCGCCCTGGCCACCACAGACTCGTAGAACATCCTCAGCATCGTTCGGCAGATGTTAAAGGACCTCAGTCTCCTCAGGAAATAGAGACATCTATAACAAACTGGCGAAACATCAGGGTAGAAACTGTGCAACTTTTCTTTGGAATAATGGAGTCTATGTAATGTTTTAAACTGTATAAGTCTGTGTCTGACGTTGACCGAATAATCATGTATACTCTTTAAACACTCATCCCAGACCTGCTCTGTCAGTTCTATACCCAATTCATCCAGCCATGCCTGTTTAAAACCTGCAGTATTCACCCGACCTCTATTATGTGGGATCTGATAAAAATAGGATACCGTACACGTTCCCTGTCACTGTGGTAATTACCAACCCACCCCCTCCTCTCTGGATTCAGGTATTGGTTATCGATGGACGAACTGGCTGCCAGATACACAGTCCACCTACACCATAACCACCTGCCGTATCATGCACCCCTCGGACGAGCTCGCCTCCGTCACCATGAGGTAAGAGTCTGGGCGAGGGTCGAGAGGGAGGTGGCACACAAGAACACGACCGACAGGCGACGAGCGGGTCTGGGCTGCTTGTGGTCATCCCCCACCATTCCATGTAACGGTGCTCGATTCACACTCCCCTTCTGTGGCTGTTGTGAAAATAACGATCACTTACCCACAATCACAATCAATTTCTCCCTCCCCCTCCCCACCTCTCTTCAATTCCCCACCCTGGTATCTTACCTTTTCTCCTCACCTGCCTCTTCCCTCCCCACCCCCCCTTCCCTATCTCCCATGGTTCACTCTCCTCACCTATGAGAATCCTCCATTTTATTTCCAGCCCTTTACCACTTCCACCTCCCACATTCTAACTTCAACCCCCTCCCTCATTCACCTGGTCTCACCTATCACCATCTCATCCCCACCCTCCCCCAGATCTTCTTATTCTGGCCTCTTCGCCCTCTCCTTTCCAGTCCTGATGAAGGATCTCAGCCCAAAACGTCACCTCCTCCTTCCCGTTCTCCCACTGTCCACTCTCTTCTCCTGTCAGGTTCCTTCCCATCCAACCCTTTCCCTTTTCCACCGAGCACCTCCCAGCTTCTAATTTCACCCACCCACCACCAAACCAGCCTCACCGAGCACCTCCTAGCTTTTAACTTCATCACCCCCTCCCCAGCCAACCGGCCTCACCGAGCACCTCCCAGCTTCTAACTTCATCACCCCCTCCCAACCCAACCGGCCTCACGGAGCACCTCCCAGCTTCTAACTTCATCACCCCCTCCCCACCCAACCAGCTTCACCGAGCACCTCCCAGCTTCTAACTTCATCACCACCCCCCCACCCAACCGGCTTCACCGAGCACCTCCCAGCTTCTAACTTCATCCCCCCCTCCCCACCCAACCCTCTTCACCGAGCACCTCCCAGCTTCTAACTTCATCACCCCCTCTCAACCCAACCGGCCTCACCGAGCACCTCCCAGCTTCTAACTTCATCACCCCGTCCGCACCCAACCGGCTTCACCGAGCACCTCCCAGCTTCTAACTTCATCAACCCCACCCAACCAACCGGCCTCACCGAGCACCTCCCAGCTTCTAACTTCATCAACCCCACCCAACCAACCGGCCTCACCGAGCACCTCCCAGCTTCTAACTTCATCACCCCCTCCCAACCCAACCGGCTTCACCAAGCACCTCCCAGCTTCTAACTTCATCACCCCCACCCAACCAACCGGCCTCACCGAGCACCTCCCAGCTTCTAACTTCATCACCCCCTCCCAACCCAACCGGCTTCACCGAGCACCTCCCAGCTTCTAACTTCATCACCCCCTCCCAACCCAACCGGCTTCACCGAGCACCTCCCAGCTTCTAACTTCATCACCCCCTCCCCACTCAACCAGCGTCACCGAGCACCTCCCAGCTTCTAACTTCATCACCCCCACCCAACCAACCGGCCTCACCGAGCACCTCCCAGCTTCTAACTTCATCACCCCCTCCCAACCCAACCGGCTTCACCGAGCACCTCCCAGCTTCTAACTTCATCACCCCCTCCCCACTCAACCAGCGTCACCGAGCACCTCCCAGCTTCTAACTTCATCACCCCCTCCCCACCCAACCCTCTTCACCGAGCACCTCCCAGCCTCTAACTTCATCACCCCCTCCCAACCCAACCCTCTTCACCGAGCACCTCCCAGCTTCTAACTTCATCACCCCGTCCGCACCCAACCAGCTTCACCGAGCACCTCCCAGCTTCTACTTTCATCACCCCTCCCCACTCACCTTCCCATCTCCTCCCCCCCCCCACCTTCTTATTCTGGCCTCTTCCCTCCCTCCCTTCCAGTCCAGACAAAGGATCTCAGCCCAAAACGTCACTGTTTATTTGCTCCCTCATCCTGCTGAGTTCCTCCAGCGTTTTGTGTCCATATCACAATACCTATGAAGATAGTCGTTCCTTCTGGTCGAGGCTGTTCCCCTCCGCACCCCCCAATCTGAATTACTCAATCTTCTTAAAATTTTCTCTCCCTCCACCTGAAATATATCCAAATGCCCGTTCCCTGTTGTTCTTGGAGGGTGGGGAATCCCAGAGGTTTGCCGTCTGCTCAGAGAAAGAGATTTCTTACACAGCTCGAGTTTACTGACCCCTCATTTTTACACTCATGTCCTCTTGGTTCCTAAGCTTGTTATAGCCGGGGGGTGGTAATGGGGACAAGGTTGCTCCACCTATTAAATGCCCCTAGCGTCTCAGCTAGCCTCTGACGACCAAGTCCGGCTCCCGGCCTTCATCTGTGGTTTAGCTACTAATCCCTGTGGAACCATTTCTCCTGACAGGAGAAGGGGCAAAGGTGGCTCACTGGCTCTTTAAAACCAGTCGCTCCGGCAGATGGGGCTCGTCAGCCGCGGTTGGCAGCTCATCTAGGAGAAGGAAAACTCTGATCTCAAACCTCCCGCTGCCTTGCGGCTAGACCCACTCACGGGGAAGGCTTCGGGAGTAAAACCGGAGGGAAAAATCTGGAGCTGGAGTCACTGAGGCAGTCCTACGTTGAGCTCGATGCTGACTGGCAGCTCCTGTGCTGTTCCTTTGGCGTGGAGAGTGGGGAGCCTGCTACACGGACAACAGCTCGCTCTCCATATCGTACTGCCCTGGCTTGCTTATCACGTAGACAGCCGGGACGCAGTACCCATGGTTGACCTCCGACCAATAGGGGGCCTCACTGTGTCCTCGTTCTCATGACCCTCCTGCCAATGGAAATGTCACAACATCTACCTCGACCGGTATCCTTAAGATTTTGTAAGATTAAATGAAATTATTCCTGGGTCTTCTAAATTCCAGGGAAGAAGGGGCAGTCTCTTTTGATGTACAGTCCCCCTCACCCACAAGCCCTTAAGACGTAGGAGTAGGATCAGGCCATTCGGCCCATCTGCCACCCCATCATGGCTCATTTACTTAAACAACAGGAATTCTGCAGATGCTGTAAATTCAAGCAACACACATCAAAGTTGCTGGTGAACGCAGCAGGCCAGGCAGCATCTCTAGGAACATTCTTTCTCTCTCTCTCCTTTTTCTCCCTCTGTCCCCTTGCCCATCCTCTGGGTTCCCACCCCCCCACCTTTTCCTTCTCCCTGGGCCTCCTGTCCCATGATCCTCTCATATCCCCTTTGCCAATCACCTGTCCAGCTCTTGGCTCCATCCCTCCCCCTCCTGTCTTCTCCTATCATTTCGAATCTCCCCCTCCCACTCCCACTTTCAAATCTCTTACTAGCTCTTCCTTCAGTTAGTCCTGACGAAGGGTCTCAGCCCGAAACGTCGACTGTACCTCTTCCTAGGGATGCTGCCTGGTCTGCTCCGTTCACCAGCAACTTTGATGTGTGATGGCTCATTTACTATCCCATTCTCCTGCCTTCTCCCCGTAACCTTTGACTCCCTGGCTAATCACGAACCAGTCAACCTGCCCGTTAAGTACACCCAACGGCTTGGCCTCCACAGCCACCTGTGGCGACGAATTCCACAGATTCACCTCCCTCTGGTTAAAGAAATTTCTCTTCGCCGCTGTTCTAGATGGACGTCCCTCTATTCCCCCACTAAAGGAAACATCCTCCCTTGTTCTCCTAAACTCCAGAGAGTACAGGCCCAGAGACGCCAAATGCTCCTCAAACATTAACCCTTTCATTCTAGTGACCCTCCCCTGGACCCTCCCCAGTGCCAGCACATCCTTTCGTAGATCAGGGGCCCAAAGCTGCTCACAGTACTCCGAGTGTGGTCTGACCCAACGCCTTAGGGGTTACCTTGCTGAATCCCCTTTGGATGGTGTCCATTACTGCTGCGAGCACAGAGGTTCAGACTTGAGGGAGAGGAGGAGTGCCAGGGGTTGGCGAGGGTGCAGACACACCCAGCTCTGAGACACCAGGCAAGGCCTCTTTAAGAATACGGGGTAGACAATTTAGAACGGAGTTGAGGAAAAACTTTTTCACACAGAGGGTTGTGGTTCTGTGGAATGCTCTGCCTCAGAAGGCAGTGGAGGCCAATTCTCTGGATTCTTTCAATAAAGAGTTAGATAGAGCTCTTAAAGATAGTGGAGTGAAGGGATATGGGGAGAAGGCAGGAAAAGGGTACTGATTGTGGATGATCAGCCATGTGGTGCTGGCTCAAAGGGCTGAATGGCCTTCTCCTGCTCCTATTGTCTATTGTCAGTTGTCTCTTGATCCCAACCCGCAGCAAGACTAAAAGTTCTGCTGACGTAGGTAGTTCTGGGCAGGGAGATTTTGGTGCCCAGGACAGAATGTCTCTCTGGTGCTTCCCGTTCCCTCCCCTCTCCCTTCCCCTTTTCCCAACCAGGATTCCCCTCTTCCTGTCCCCTCTTCCCACTCCCAGTCCACAATAGAGAACCATATCAGAATGAAGTTTATCATCACTCACATATTAGATTAGATTATGAGGACACGCAGTCCTCTTTTATTGTCATTTAGTAATGCATGCATTAAGAAATGATACAATATTCCTCTGGTGTGATATCACAAAACACAGGACAGACCAAGACTGAAAAACTGACAAAAACCACATAGTTATAACATATCGCAAACACGAGGAATTCTGCAGATGCTGGAAATTCAAGCAACACACATCAAAGTTGCTGGTGAACGCAGCAGGCCAGGCAGCATCTCTAGGAAGAGGTACAGTCAACGTTTTGGGCCGAGACCCTTCGTCAGGACTAACTGAAGGAAGAGCTAGTTAGAGATTTGAAAGTGGGGGGCGGGGGGGAGATCAGAAATGATGGGAGAAGACAGGAGGGGGAGGGATGGAGCCAAGAGCTGGACAGGTGATTGGCAAAAGGGATATGAGAGGATCATGGGACAGGAGGCCCAGGAAGAAGGAAAAGTGGGGGGGGGGAACCCAGAGGATGGGCAAGGGGTATAGTGAGAGGGACAGAGGGAGAAAAAGGAAAGAGAGAGAAAGAATGTGTGTATATAAATAAATAACGGATGGGGTACGAGGGGGAGGTGGGGCATTAGCGGAAATTAGAGAAGTCAATGTTCATATGAAGGGTCTTGGCCCGAAACATCGACTGTACCTCTTCCTAGAGATGCTGCCTGGCCTGCTGCGTTCACCAGCAACTTTGATGTGTGTTGCTAGTTATAACATACAGTTACAACAGTGCAACAATACCATAACTTGATGAAGAACAGGCCATGAACACAGTAAAAAAAAAAGTTCAAAGTCTCTCGAAAGTCCCACATCTCACGCAGACGGGAGAAGGAAGAAAACTCTCCCTTCCATGCCCGACCACAGTCCGACTCTGAGTCGTCCAAAAACTTCGAGCTCCGACCAGCCCTCCGACACCGAGTACCAAGCACCATCTCTGACGAGCACTTTGACCCCAGCCCCGGTCGCCAGCAACAGGCAAAGCCGGGGATTTTGGGGCCTTCCTTCTGGAAGATTCTCGATGGTACTGTAGCAGCGGCAGCGAAGCGGGCATTTCAGAAATTTCTCCAGATGCTCCTCTGTGCCTTCTCACATCTGTCTCCATCAAATCAGAATTGTGCACGGCATCCTACTTACAAATACGATATCATTTCACCAGAGAGCTGCATCGCGCCGCCATCTTCTCCTCCCGCCTTCCATGCCATATGTCATGAAATTTGTCTTTTTTTGGTGTGTGTGACAGCAGTACAGTGCAATACATAAAATTAGTAATTAGTAAGACTATAATTAGCTGTATTTATGTGTTTAAGACTTTTCCCGGAGTGACATGTCCCATAAGTAGATGCCAAATTTCCCGGCAATCCCCACACCATCCTGCTGGTCATTCCACGGATCGAACACAGGGGGCAGCACCGCTGGGACAGGGCAGCTACACTGGTCTGGGCAGGCGGGCTTGGGCCCTGTCCACGGCGGTGTTAATAGCTCTGTGTTCTCTTTGTTTGTTCACAAACGCAGGCAGAAAAGGCCGTGGGACATGGGCTTGCTGGAGGTTTAAGGAGTGATGAAGTAAGACCTGTATCCCAGTGTTGGCCACCTGCCCGCCCACGCTCATAGAACGCCTGCCCCCGTGTAGAGCGCCAGCTTCTCCCACAGAAACCCTCCCTCAGCCAGCAGCCCGGAAATCCATCTGCCAGCTTTAACTCCACTCTGTGGCCTCTTTATTGGGGAGCATGTCTTAGGGGCAGAGGTTGAGCGAGCTCGGGCTTTTTCATTTTGGGTCGAAGGAGGATGAGAGATGCATAGACTGAGTGGACAGCGAAGACTTTTTCCCCCAAGGCAAAAATGGGGAAGGCAGGGGGACATAATTTTAAGGGGGTTTGGTGGAAAGTGAAGGGGGAATGTCTGATGTAAGTTTATTAAAAAATAACACAAAGAGCGGTGGGTGCCTGGATCGAAGCAGCCAAGGGTGGTGGTAGAGGTACCTGCTGTACCTAATAAAGTGGCCACCGAGTGTACGTTCATGGTCTTTTGCTGCTGTAGCCCATCCAGTTGAGGGTTCAATGTCTTGCGCATTCAGAGATGCTCTTCTGCAAATCATTGTTGGTTATTTGAGTTACTGTCGCCTTCCCGTCAGCTTGAACCAGTCTGGCCATTCTCCTCTGAACCTCTCTCATTAACAAGGTGTTTTCACCCACAGAACTGCCACTCACCAGATTTTTATTTTCTTTTCCCCCACCGTTCTCTGTAAACTCTAGAACAGTCCTAGACTCCCCCACTATAGGAAACATCCTCTCCACATCCACTCTGTCCTCTGGTCCTAGACTCCCCCACTATAGGAAACATCCTCTCCACATCCACTCTGTGTCCTCTGGTCCTAGACTCCCCCACTATAGGAAACATCCTCTCCACATCCACTCTATCTGTGCCCTCTGGTCCTAGACTCCCCCACTATAGGAAACATCCTCTCCTCATCCACTCTATCTGTGTCCTCTGGTCCTAGACTCCACCACTATAGGAAACATCCTCTCCACAACCACTCTATCTGTGCCCTCTGGTCCTAGACTCCCCCACTATAGGAAACATTCTCTCCACATCCACTCTATCTGTGCTCTCTGGTCCTAGACTCCCCCACTATAGGGAACATCCTCTCCACATCCACTCTGTCTGTGTCCCCTGGTCCTAGACTCCCCCACTATAGGAAACATCCTCTCCTCATCCACTCTATCTGTGTCCTCTGGTCCTAGACTTCACCACTATAGGAAACATCCTCTCCACATCCACTCTATCTGTGCCATCTGGTCCTAGACTCCCCCACTATAGGAAACATTCTCTCCACATCCACTCTATCTGTGCTCTCTGGTCCTAGACTCCCCCACTATAGGGAACATCCTCTCCACATCCACTCTATCTGTGCCCTCTGGTCCTAGACTCCCCCACTATAGGGGACATCCTCTCCACATCCACTCTGTCTGTGTCCCCTGGTCCTAGACTCCCCCACTATAGGAAACATCCTCTCCACGACCACTCTATCTGTGTCCTCTGGTCCTAGACTCCCCCACTATAGGAAGTATCCTCTCCACATCCACTCTATCTGTGTCCTCTGGTCCTAGACTCCCCCATTATAGGAAACATCCTCTCCACATCCACTCTATCTGTGTCCTCTGGTCCTAGACACCCCACTACAGGAAACATCCTCTCCACCTCCACTCTATCTGTGTCCTCTGGTCCTAGACTCCCCCACTATAGGAAACATCCTCTCCACATCCACTCTATCTGTATCCTCTGGTCCTAGACTCCCCCACTATAGGAAACATCCTCTCCATATCCACTCTATCTGTGTCCTCTGGTCCCAGACTCCCCCACTATAGGGAACATCCTCTCCAGATCCACTCTATCTGTGTCCGCTGATCCTAGACTCCCCCACTATAGGAAACATGCTCTCCACATCCACTCTAACTGTGTCCTCCTGTCCTAGACTCCCCCGCTATAAGAAACATTCTCTCCTCATCCACTCTATCTGTGTCCTCTGGTCCTAGACTCCACCACTATAGGAAACATCCTCTCCACAACCACTCTATCTGTGCCCTCTGGTCCTAGACTCCCACTCTATAGGAAACATCCTCTCCACGTCTACTCTATCTGTGCCCTCTGGTCCTAGACTCCCTCACCATAGGAAATATGCTCTCTAGGCTTTTTTTTATGCCCCCCCACCAGTAACTGAGGGGGGGGGAGTTGGGGGAACCCCTTCTCAACAGACTGTCGTGATTGAAAACCCCAGGAGGTGAGCAGTTTCTGAGATACTCAAACCCCCCCGTCTGGCACCAACATCCATTCCACGGTTGTAGTTGCTTAGGCCACCTTTCTTCCGCGGTCTGGCGTTTGCCCTGAGCCACCCTGACCGCGCCTGCGTGCTTTTTTTATGCCCTTGACTGGCCGATGAGCTGTTTGCACCAGCAAGCAGGCGTCCGTGATGGAGTGGGGCCGCTGAGGGCCCACCGAGGCGGTGAGAAGGCCGTCTTGCGTACTGCCCGCTCAGATCGAGCTGCTGCTCAGGCCGCTGAGGCAGAACAGGGTGCAGAATAAAGTGTCGCAGCTACAGAGAGAGTGCGGTGCAGGCAGGTTGTTGTGCAAGACCATAATGAGGTGGACTACGGGCAAGCGTTCGGTCATTATAACTATGGTAGAAGCTGCCCTGATCCTGGTGGTACGTGCTTTCAGGTATCTGTATCTCCTGCCCAGTGGGAGAGGGGAGAAGAGACGATGTCTGGGGTTGGTGGGGGTGGGCGGGTTGATGTGTTGAGCTGAGTCTGATGTCCCCTTGCAGCCTCGGGGACAGCAGTTGCTGTACTGAAACGGGGTCCTGATTTACCCCTATGAACTGTGCTTTTGAAAAGAGAGAGAGTTCTTCAACACCAGACACCTTGGGTTTGAGAGAGAGGCAAAGACTGCTTGGAGATGGTGTTATGGTTTCTCTGCAGCATGTTTACACTTTGCAAGGACACTGGCAGCTTCCAAGTTCTTACAGAGAGAGAAGGGAGGAGCTGTTTGATGGACAGCTGGTGTTCAGCACGGGGAGATAAATAGAAGGTCAGTTTTTAGACCTACAGACACATGGTTTTGGACACTGAATGAGCTTTGTTGTGCCCACAGAAAAGGTGGGTTTTGGAGGATCGATCAGTGGCTCTCGCGGTGTGAAAAGGGTGTGACCGCCGGGGAGTTATTCGTGTGGCCAACCCTCACCTGGGTGGATAATTCCACCACAGAAGAATGGTCCCCTTTGTTGTGGTCACAGTCAGTGACTTCTAAAGGATTTCAGAGGACAACGGGAAGATCGACAGTATCAGCTCTCCTGAAGACTCAAATCCCTCCCTCTCTCTCTCTCTCTCTCTATCACTACTCAACTCAATACCACGAACTGAACTGAACTTTACTCATCATCGTAAAACTATCTGTTTACCCCTAGTCTTGAAGAAGCTTGGTTTTCATATATTTCCACACTTATATATAATCATTGCTAACCTGTTTGATATATCTGCATTTATATTACTGTATTGTGTAATTACTAATAAATACCTTTAGTTAATAGCAATACCGGACTGCAAAGTGTTTTCCATTTCTGCTGATATTCCACATAACCAAATCCAAAGGGATTTTCCCCAATCAATTCAAACAAGCTCCCACACAATTTTTAGAAAGGCTCCCACCAATTCGTTCATTTCCCAGACGCAGGCCCCAATTTTGTCACTTACCCCGCGACGGGTTAAAGATCCAGCAGAAATGGAAAATACTTTGGAGTCCGGTATTTCTATTAACTAGTGGTATTTATTAGTAATTACGCAATACAGTAATATAAATGCAGATATATCAAACAGGTTAGCAATGATTTTTTATACATATATAGAAATATATGAAAGCCAAGCTTCTTCAAGACTAGGGGTAAATAGATAGTCTTACGATGATGAGTAAAGTTCAGTTCAGTTTGTGGTATTGAGTTGAGTAGTGATGGAGAGAGAGGGAGAGAGAGATTTGAGTCTTCAGGTGAGCTGACGCCGTCGATCTTCCCGTTGTCCTCCGAAATCCTTTAGAAATCACCGACTGTGACCACAACAAAGGGGTCCGTTCTTCCGTGGTGGATTATCAACCCAGGCGAGGGTCGGCACACGAATAACTCCCCACCGGTCACACCCTTTTCACACAGCAAGAGCCACTGATCGATCCTCCAAAACCCACTCTTTCTGTGGAAACAACAAAGCTCATTCAGTGTCCAGAACCATGTGTCTGTAGGTCTATCATCTGACCTTCTATTTATCTCACCGTGCTGAACACCAGCTGTCCATCAAACAGCTCCTCTCTTCTCTCTCTGTAAGAACTTGGAAGCTGCCAGTGTCCTTGCAGAAGTGTAAACACGCTGCCGAAAAACCATAACACCATCTCCAAGCAGTCTTTGCCTCTCTCTCTCTCTCTCAAAAAAGCTGTCTGGTGTTGAACAACTCTCTCTCTCTTTTCAAAAGCACAGTTCATAGGGGTAATTCAGGACCCCGTCACAGGATGCTAGGCTCGCCTTTGCCGGCGTGTAGCCCGGTAAACTTTGTGCTAATTTTTGTCCTTTTTTTCTCTCCCCCCCCCCCCCCCCCACCAAGTTTCCACCACACACCTAAACCCTCTATTGGCAGCTTTGGCAAGCTGAGACCCACCTCGTCCGACGGGAACTTGCAGAGGCGACACCTCCTCGCGTCCAGCGGGGGTCCGAACAGATCGCGGACGGCGGCGACAACGGGCGCCGGACGAGCGCAGTCCCACACGGTGGAGGGCGCGGCGCCCAGCGGCGGCTCTGGGGAGCTGCGGGCATCCGGCGCCGCCAGCCGCCGCAGGCGCTGCCAGTCCGAGTCGGCCACGAACTCCAGGGAGCACACCACCACCACCAGCACTTCGCTCGGTCTCGTCACCCTGCTGAAGGAGCACGGGATTTCGGCGGCGATGTACGACCTGGGCAGGGGAGCCCCCGGGAACCTCAAAGGGACCTCGCCCGGCGGCCAGTGGGACTACCCGCCTCCGTTTCCGCTAGAGCCGGCGTACCCCCGCCCGCTTCGACCACCCTTCCTCACCACCAGCCTGGCCAAGTCCATGCTCAGCGGGAGGGGCCCCGCCGCACGGGAGGGCGGGGGCCCGAGCCCCCGCGGCAGCGAGAGGAACATTTTCAGCTTCAACCTTGTGGAGAAGCTGAGCAGGCTGGGGCTGGACAAGGTGGTGGCCAGGGGGAGGGTGGAGCTGGACGGCAAGGGGCTGGAGTGCCCGACTCCAGCGCCCAGCACATGAGCTCAGGCGCCGAGAAGGCTCCCTTTACTCTCGGGTAAACGCCAGCCTCCCTAGCGCGGATCTGCACGTACTGATCAGCACGGGAGATCAAACCCGCTGCCCGCGGGGTGCGTCCGAAAGAGCGGCCGGGATGTTTCTCCCCGGTTCGCTCGGGCCAATAACATTCCCACTCCTAAGTTCTGTGCTAAAGAAAACTGTTCTTATTAAATCAAAAAGGGCAAATTACCTGCTTAACGTTAAACGAGAATCGGTAGCGACAGAGACGAAAAGAGAATGGTTGCGTCAATGTGTGGATCGGCTGCCTTAAGGAAGGCGACAGACCGGCCGCTGTGTACGGTGTGACCGGTGTTCGGCCGCAGCGCCGCTGAGGCACAGAAGCAGAATTAGGCCAGGGTCCCACCGCGATGAGAAGTGTGACCGGTTCCATGGAAGATCGCAGGGATGAAGGCAGGAGAGCGGGGCCGGGAGGGATGATAAGCTAGCCGTGACGGAATGGCGGAGCAGGCTCGGAGGGCCGAGATGGCCTAGTTCTGCTCCTGCATTGTATGGTCTTGCGGCTGACTCGTTTCCCTCTCAACCCCGTCCCCCGGTGCCTCCTCTCCGTTAGCCTTTGATACCCTTATCGATCAGGGGCCTATCAGCCTCCAATTTAAATACACAACGTGACTTGGCCTCCACAGCCGTCTGTGGCAATGAGATCCACAGATTCACTTACCCTCTGGCTAAAGAAATTCCTTCTCATCTCTGTTTTAAGTGAACGTCCCTCTATTCTGAGGCTGTGCCCTCTGGTCCCAGACTCCCCCCACTACAGGAAACATCCTCTCCACATCCACTCTATCTGTGTCCTCTGGTCCTAGACTCCGCCACTATAGGAAACATCCTCTCCACATTCACTCTATCTGTGTCCTCTGGTCCTAGACTCCCCCACTATAGGAAACATCCTCTCCACATCCACTCTATCTGTGCCCTCTGGTCCTAGACTTCCCCACTATAGGAAACATCCTCTCCACATCCACTCTATCTGTGCCCTCTGGTCCTAGATTTCCCCACTATAGGAAACATCCTCTCCACATCCACTCTATCTGTGTCCTCTGGTCCTAGACTTCCCCAGTATAGGAAACATCCTCTCCACATCCACTCTATCTGTGTCCTCTGGTCCTAGACTCCCCCACGACAGGAAACATCCTCTCCACATTCACTCTATCTGTGCCCTCTGGTCCTAGACTCCCCCACTATAGGAAACATCCTCTCCACATCCACTCTGTATGTGTCCTCTGGTCCTAGACTCCCCCACGACAGGAAACATCCTCTCCACATCCACTCTATCTGTGTCTTCTGGTCCTAGACTCCCCACTATAGGAAACATCCTCTCCACATCCACTCTATGTGTGTCCTCTGATCCTAGACTCCCCCACTATAGGAAACATCCTCTCCACATCCACTCTATCTGTGTCCTCTGGTCCTAGACTTCCCCACTACAGGAAACATCCTCTCCACATCCACTCTATCTGGGTCCTCTGCTCCTAGACTCCCCCACTATGGGAAACATCCTCTGCACATCCACTCTATCTGCGCCCTCTGGTCCTAGACTCCCCCACTATAGGAAACATCCTCTCCACATCCAGTCTATCTGTGCCCTCTGGTCCTAGTCTCCCCCCCTATAGGAAACATCCTCTCCGCATCCACTCAATATATGTCCTCTGGTCCTAGACTCCCCCACTATAGGAAACATCCTCTCCACATCCACTCTATCTGTGCCCTCTGGTCCTAGACTTCCCCACTATAGGAAACATCCTCTCCACATCCACTCTATCTGTGCCCTCTGGTCCTAGATTTCCCCACTATAGGAAACATCCTCTCCACATCCACTCTATCTGTGTCCTCTGGTCCTAGACTTCCCCAGTATAGGAAACATCCTCTCCACATCCACTCTATCTGTGTCCTCTGGTCCTAGACTCCCCCACGACAGGAAACATCCTCTCCACATTCACTCTATCTGTGCCCTCTGGTCCTAGACTCCCCCACTATAGGAAACATCCTCTCCACATCCACTCTGTATGTGTCCTCTGGTCCTAGACTCCCCCACGACAGGAAACATCCTCTCCACATCCACTCTATCTGTGTCTTCTGGTCCTAGACTCCCCACTATAGGAAACATCCTCTCCACATCCACTCTATGTGTGTCCTCTGATCCTAGACTCCCCCACTATAGGAAACATCCTCTCCACATCCACTCTATCTGTGTCCTCTGGTCCTAGACTTCCCCACTACAGGAAACATCCTCTCCACATCCACTCTATCTGGGTCCTCTGCTCCTAGACTCCCCCACTATGGGAAACATCCTCTGCACATCCACTCTATCTGCGCCCTCTGGTCCTAGACTCCCCCACTATAGGAAACATCCTCTCCACATCCACTCAATCTGTGCCCTCTGGTCCTAGACTCCCCCACTACAGGAAACATCCTCTCCACATCCACTCTATCTGTGTCCTCTGGTCCGAGACTCCCCCACTATAGGAAACATCCTCTCCACATCCACTCTATCTGTGTCCTCTGGTCCGAGACTCCCCCACTATAGGAAACATCCTCTCTACATCCACTCTATCTGGACCTTTCATGTTTCAATGAGACAGGCCCAGAGCCATCAAATGTTCCTCACGTGGTAAACCCTTTTATTCCCGAGACAATTCTGGTGAATGCCTTCTGGAGCCTCGTACGAGGTTCTCATGCGCAGATTGCCCACCGAATGTCTCTGCACTCCAACCCGCCCATAGTCAGCCTTCCCTGCTGGTCCAGACCCACTGAGGATCTCCACTGGATATACAGAGCAAGGACACACAAAGTGTTGGGGGAAAACCAGCCGGTCAGACAGCATCTATGGCGGAGGGTAAACAGTCGACGTGTCCGGACTGGAAAGGAAGGAGGCAGAAGCCAGAATAAGAAGCTGGGAGGGGGGGTGAGGGGGAGGGAGAGGAGGAGGAGGTCAAGCTGACAGGTGAGGGTGAAGGTGGGTGGGTTGAAGGAGGGGGAAGAGGACCAGGTGACAGATGAGACCAGGTGAGGAGGAAGGTGGGTGGGTGGGTGGGGGAGGGGAAGGAGGACAAGCTGACAGGTGGCAGGTGAGACCAGGTGAGGGGGAAGGTGGGTGGGTGGGGGAGGGGAAGGAGGACAAGCTGACAGGTGGCAGGTGAGACCAGGTGAGGGGGAAGGTGGGTGGATTGATGGAGGGGGAAGAGGACCAGGTGACAGGTGAGACCATGTGAGGTGGAAGGTGAGTGGGTTGAGGAGAGGGAAGAGGACCAGGTGAGGGGGATGGTGGGTGGGTTGAGGGAGAGGGAAGAGGACAAGGTGACAGATGAGACCAGGTGAGGGGGAAGGTAGGTGGGTTGAGGGAGAGGGAAGAGGACAAGGTGACAGATGAGACCAGGTGAGGGGGAAGGTAGGTGGGTTGAGGGAGAGGGAAGAGGACCAGGTGACCTGTGAGACCAGGGGAGGGGGAAGGTGGGTGGGTGGGGGAGGGGAGGAAGACAAGCTGACAGGTCACAGGTGAGAGGGGAGATGAAGTAAGAAGCTGGGAGGTGATAGGTGGGAAAGGTAAAGGGCTGGAGAAGAAGGAATCTGATAGGAGAGGACAGTCGACTGTGGGAGAATGGGAAGGAGGGGGTCACCAGGGGGAGATGATGGATAGGTGAGAAAAGAAGTAATGAGAGGGGAATGGAAAAAGAGAGAAGGGGAGGGGGAGAAATTAATGGAGGTTAGAGAAATCGATGTTCATGCCGTCCAGGTTGGAGGCTACCCAGACGGACTATGAGGCGTTGCTCCTCCAACCCGAGTGTGGACTCATGGCGGCAGAACAGGCAGAACAGGAGGTGGTGGACCGACATATGAGAATGGGAATGGGGGAGCAGAATTAAAATGGTTGACCATCATCTGTGAATGTTTACTGTCTCACAGCAGACTCTGTGTTTTGGCTACTCAGTTAGAATTTGAGCTGTTGCTCCTCGAGTCTGCTGAGTTCCTCCAGCGTCGTGTGTGTCTGGATTTACAGCACCTGCGGGATCTCTTCTCTTTCCGGCCCAGTGGGTACATGTTCCTCCTTGTGTGCGGTTTTGGAGGCAGAGGGTTTGAGGGAGACAGATTTTGATGCTGCCGTTTTACAGGGCAGTTCCTTCACATCCACCTCGCCTTGGTGTCTCAGAGAGCAGCCATGGGCTGGTCAACCGTCTGTAGAAGACCCTTGCCCCCGCCTAAAGCCCTGATCATCTGGCACTTGTGGAATACAGCACAGAACACTACAGCACACTACCGGCCCCTCAGCCCGCAGTGTTGATTACTCCAAGATCAATCTAACCCCTCCCTCACACATA
The DNA here is from genome assembly GCF_030028105.1 of Mobula birostris. Lineage (NCBI taxonomy): Eukaryota > Metazoa > Chordata > Chondrichthyes > Myliobatiformes > Myliobatidae > Mobula > Mobula birostris. The sequence continues at coordinate 7,230,989 of NC_092402.1, forward strand.
GACACCCCCCCCATCTTTCTTTCATCCACGTGCCTCTCAGAGTCTCTAACCTGTCACCGTTCCGGGCAAAATGTTCCACACACCAACCTCTTTCTGGATAAAAAAAACTCACCTCTGACACACTCCGATGACCTCCGAAAATTATGCCCCTTTGTGTAAGCTAATTTCACTCATTGGGGGCGGGGGGCAAAAAGTCTCCGGCTGTCTACTTGATCTATGCACTCTGTGGAGGGGGAGGGGGGAACAAGTCTCTGGTTTCAACTTTATATATGCACTCAGGGGATGGAGGGTGGGAGTCTCTGTCCACTTGATCTATTCACTATGGGAGTGGGGTGGGAGTTTCTGTCCACTCGATCTATTCAGTCTGGGAGTGGGGTGGGAGTCTCTGTCAGTCCACTCGATCTATTTACTCGGGGAGGGGGGGGGGCGGGTGACAGTCTCTGTCTGGCCACTCGATCTATGCACTTGGGAGTGCAGAGTCTCTGGCTGTCCACTCGAACCTGTACCTTCTTCCTGATGGTTGAGGGGTAATAACTGTTCCTGAGCCTGGTAGTGTGAGTCCTGAGGCTCCTGTACCTCCTTCGTGATGGTTGAGGGGTAATAACTGTTCCTGAACCTGGTGGTGTGGGTCCTGAGGCTCCTGTACCTCCTTCCTGATGGTTGAGGGGTAATAACTGTTCCTGAACCTGGTGGTGTGGGTCCTGAGGCTCCTGTACCTCCTTCCTGATGGTTGAGGGGTAATAACTGTTCCTGAACCTGGTGGTGTGGGTCCTGAGGCTCCTGTATCTCCTTCCTGATGATTAAGGGGTAATAACTGTTCCTGAGCCTGGTAGTGTGAGTCCTGAGGCTCCTGTACCTCCTTCGTGATGGTTGAGGGGTAATAACTGTTCCTGAACCTAGTGGTGTGGGTCCTGAGGCTCCTGTACCTCCTTCGTGATGGTTGAGGGGTAATAACTGTTCCTGAACCTAGTGGTGTGGGTCCTGAGGCTCCTGTACCTCCTCCCTGATGGTTGAGGGGCAATAACTGTTCCTGAAGCTGATGGTGTGGGTCCTGATACAATAAGAAATTACAATACAATAAGAATTACAATAAGAATTACAATAAGAAATATATATCTAAGTTAAATAATCAGTGCAGAGAGAGATCAAAAATAGAGCAGCATTGGGCACGGGTTGGTTGTCCATTCAAAAATCAGATGGCAGAGGGGAGGAAGCTGTTCCTGAATCGTTGAGTGTGTGTCTTCAGGCTCCTGTACCTCCTCCCTGATGGCAGAGGGGAAGAAGCTGTTCCTGAATCGCTGAGTGTGTGTCTTCAGGCTCCTGTACCTCCTCCCTGATGGCAGAGGGGAAGAAGCTGTTCCTGAATCGCTGAGTGTGTGTCTTCAGGCTCCTGTACCTCCTCCCTGATGGCAGAGGGGAAGAAGCTGTTCCTGAATCATTGAGTGTTTGTCTTCAGGCTCCTGTACCTCCTCCCTGATGGCAGAGGGGAAGAAGCTGTTCCTGAATCGCTGAGTGTGTGTCTTCACACTCCTGTACCTCCTCCCTGATGGCAGAGGGGAAGAAGCTGTTCCTGAATCGCTGAGTGTGTGTCTTCAGGCTCCTGTACCTCCTCCCTGATGGCAGAGGGGAAGAAGCTGTTCCTGAATCGCTGAGTGTGTTGCTTCAGACTCCTGTACCTCCTCCCTGATGGCAGAGGGGAAGAAGCTGTTCCTGAATCGCTGAGTGTGTGTCTTCAGCCTCCTGTACCTCCTCCCTGATGGCAGAGGGGAAGAAGCTGTTCCTGAATCATTGAGTGTTTGTCTTCAGGCTCCTGTACCTCCTCCCTGATGGCAGAGGGGAAGAAGCTGTTCTTGAATCGTTGACTGTGTCTTCAGGCTCTTGTACCTCCTCCCTGATGGCAGAGGGGAAGAAGCTGTTCCTGAATCGTTGACTGTGTCTTCAGGCTCCTGTACCTCCTCCCTGATGGCAGAGGGGAAGAAGCTGTTCCTGAATCGCTGAGTGTGTGTCTTCAGGCTCCTGTACTTCCTCCCTGATGGCAGAGGGGAAGGGGCTGTTCCTGAATCGCTGAGTGTGTGTCTTCAGGCTCCTGTACCTTCTCCCTGATGGCGGAGGGGAAGGAGCTGTTCCTGAATCGTTGAGTGTGTGTCTTCAGGCTCCTGTACCTCCTCCCTGATGAGTGTGGATCTTCAGACTCCTGTATCTCCTCCCTGATGAGTGTGGGTCTTCAGACTCCTGTATCTCCTCCCTGATGAGTGTGGGTCTTCAGACTGCTGTATCTCCTCCCTGATGAGTGTGGGTCTTCAGACTCCTGTATCTCCTCCCTGATGAGTGTGGGTCTTCGAACTGCTGTATCTCCTCCCTGATGAGTGTGGGTCTTCAGACTCCTGTATCTCCTCCCTGATGAGTGTGGGTCTTCAGACTGCTGTATCTCCTCCCTGATGAGTGTGGGTCTTCGGACTCCTGTATCTCCTCCCTGATGAGTGTGGGTCTTCGAACTGCTGTATCTCCTCCCTGATGAGTGTGGGTCTTCAGACTCCTGTATCTCCTCCCTGATGAGTGTGTGTCTTCAGACTCCTGTATCTCCTCCCTGATGGCAGAGGGGAAGAAGCTGTTCCTGAATCGCTGAGTGTGTGTCTTCAGGCTCCTGTACCTCCTCCCTGATGGCAGAGGGGAAGAAGCTGTTCCTGAATCATTGAGTGTTTGTCTTCAGGCTCCTGTACCTCCTCCCTGATGGCAGAGGGGAAGGAGCTGTTCCTGAATCGTTGAGTGTGTGTCTTCAGACTCCTGTACCTCCTCCCTGATGGCAGAGGGGAAGAAGCTGTTCCTGAATCGTTGAGTGTGTGTCTTCAGGCTCCTGTACCTCCTCCCTGATGGCAGAGGGGAAGAAGCTGTTCCTGAATCGTTGAGTGTTTGTCTTCAGGCTCCTGTACCTCCTCCCTGATGGCAGAGGGGAAGAAGCTGTTCCTGAATCGTTGAGTGTGTGTCTTCAGGCTCCTGTACCTCCTCCCTGATGGCAGAGGGGAAGAAGCTGTTCCTGAATCGCTGAGTGTGTGTCTTCAGACTCCTGTACCTCCTCCCTGATGGCAGAGGGGAAGAAGCTGTTCCTGAATCGCTGAGTGTGTGTCTTCAGGCTCCTGTACCTCCTCCCTGATGGCAGAGGGGAAGAAGCTGTTCCTGAATCGCTGAGTGTGTGTCTTCAGACTCCTGTACCTCCTCCCTGATGGCAGAGGGGAAGAAGCTGTTCCTGAATCGCTGAGTGTGTGTCTTCAGGCTCCTGTACCTCCTCCCTGATGGCAGAGGGGAAGAAGCTGTTCCTGAATCATTGAGTGTTTGTCTTCAGGCTCCTGTACCTCCTCCCTGATGGCAGAGGGGAAGGAGCTGTTCCTGAATCGTTGAGTGTGTGTCTTCAGACTCCTGTACCTCCTCCCTGATGGCAGAGGGGAAGAAGCTGTTCCTGAATCGTTGAGTGTGTGTCTTCAGGCTCCTGTACCTCCTCCCTGATGGCAGAGGGGAAGAAGCTGTTCTTGAATCGTTGACTGTGTCTTCAGGCTCTTGTACCTCCTCCCTGATGGCAGAGGGGAAGAAGCTGTTCCTGAATCGTTGACTGTGTCTTCAGGCTCCTGTACCTCCTCCCTGATGGCAGAGGGGAAGAAGCTGTTCCTGAATCGCTGAGTGTGTGTCTTCAGGTTCCTGTACCTCCTCCCTGATGGCGGAGGGGAAGGAGCTGTTCCTGAATCGTTGAGTGTGTGTCTTCAGGCTCCTGTACCTCCTCCCTGATGAGTGTGGATCTTCAGACTCCTGTATCTCTGATGAGTGTGGGTCCTCAGACTCCTGTATCTCCTCCCTGATGAGTGTGGGTCTTCAGACTCCTGTATCTCCTCCCTGATGAGTGTGGGTCTTCAGACTGCTGTATCTCCTCCCTGATGTGTGTGGGTCTTCAAACTCCTGTATCTCCTCCCTGATGTGCGTGGGTCTTCAGACTCCTGTATCTCCTCCCTGATGAGTGTGGGTCTTCGAACTGCTGTATCTCCTCCCTGATGAGTGTGGGTCTTCAGACTCCTGTATCTCCTCCCTGATGAGTGTGGGTCTTCAGACTGCTGTATCTCCTCCCTGATGAGTGTGGGTCTTCGGACTCCTGTATCTCCTCCCTGATGAGTGTGGGTCTTCAGACTCCTGTATCTCCTCCCTGATGAGTGTGTGTCTTCAGACTCCTGTACCTCCTCCCTGATGGCAGAGGGGAAGAAGCTGTTCCTGAATCGCTGAGTGTGTGTCTTCAGGCTCCTGTACCTCCTCCCTGATGGCAGAGGGGAAGAAGCTGTTCCTGAATCATTGAGTGTTTGTCTTCAGGCTCCTGTACCTCCTCCCTGATGGCAGAGGGGAAGGAGCTGTTCCTGAATCGTTGAGTGTGTGTCTTCAGACTCCTGTACCTCCTCCCTGATGGCAGAGGGGAAGAAGCTGTTCCTGAATCGTTGAGTGTGTGTCTTCAGGCTCCTGTACCTCCTCCCTGATGGCAGAGGGGAAGAAGCTGTTCTTGAATCGTTGACTGTGTCTTCAGGCTCTTGTACCTCCTCCCTGATGGCAGAGGGGAAGAAGCTGTTCCTGAATCGTTGACTGTGTCTTCAGGCTCTTGTACCTCCTCCCTGATGGCAGAGGGGAAGAAGTTGTTCCTGAATCGCTGAGTGTGTGTCTTCAGGCTCCTGTACTTCCTCCCTGATGGCAGAGGGGAAGGGGCTGTTCCTGAATCGTTGAGTGTGTGTCTTCAGGCTCCTGTACCTCCTCTCTGATGGCAGAGGGGAAGAAGCTGTTCCTGAATCGCTGAGTGTGTGTCTTCAGGCTCCTGTACCTCCTCCCTGATGGCGGAGGGGAAGGAGCTGTTCCTGAATCGTTGAGTGTGTGTCTTCAGGCTCCTGTACCTCCTCCCTGATGAGTGTGGATCTTCAGACTCCTGTATCTCTGATGAGTGTGGGTCCTCAGACTCCTGTATCTCCTCCCTGATGAGTGTGGGTCTTCAGACTCCTGTATCTCCTCCCTGATGAGTGTGGGTCTTCAGACTGCTGTATCTCCTCCCTGATGTGTGTGGGTCTTCAAACTCCTGTATCTCCTCCCTGATGTGCGTGGGTCTTCAGACTCCTGTATCTCCTCCCTGATGAGTGTGGGTCTTCGAACTGCTGTATCTCCTCCCTGATGAGTGTGGGTCTTCAGACTCCTGTATCTCCTCCCTGATGAGTGTGGGTCTTCAGACTCCTGTATCTCCTCCCTGATGAGTGTGGGTCTTCGGACTCCTGTATCTCCTCCCTGATGAGTGTGGGTCTTCGAACTGCTGTATCTCCTCCCTGATGAGTGTGGGTCTTCAGACTCCTGTATCTCCTCCCTGATGAGTGTGGGTCTTCAGACTCCTGTATCTCCTCCCTGATGAGTGTGGGTCTTCAGACTCCTGTATCTCCTCCCTGATGAGTGTGGGTCTTTGGGCTCCTGTATCTCTTCCTTAAAGAGTGTGGGTCTTTCGGCCCCCCACTGACAGTAGCAATTAAAAGAAGCATGTCCTGGGTGATGGGGGGGGTCCTTAATGATGGATGCCCCCTTTATGTGGCATTGCCATTTGAAGATGTCCTCGATGCTGGGGTGGCTGGTGTCCATAGTGAAGCTGGCTGGATTTGCAACTATGTTTGTGGTGTGTGTGATTGATTGATTGATTGAGACTGGGGTGGGGGAGATAACAAAAATTGTCCTTGCACACAGAGCAAATGTGTTTTCCTTACCTCTCAAGTCTGCTGCTGGTCTTCAGATGGGTATTTCTCTCTCTGGATGCTCTGTTACTCTGTGTGGGAGGGAGTCTCGTCATTGACCACATTATAGGGTCGATGCTTGGTTGGAAAACTGTGCCTGCTCCCGGACAACTACTTCTTCAGCTGGCTGATGAACGAGGAAGAAAGTTTTGATGACTTCTAGATTTTGAGAGTTGGGAAGGGTTGCTGAATTTGTCTTGTTTTTCTTTTTCTGTGTTTGGTTGCTGAATATGAACACTGGAAAGTTTTTAAGCCCAACAAAGCTTGCCAAATTTCCTGTTCACGTAGTGTGTTGAAATAACTACCGAGTTTAGATTTGAAAGTCTCTAAGGTACCCCTCTCAACCACACAACTGGGTAGTTTGTTCCACGTGTCCACTCGGTGTGAAGGAATGTTAACCCTTTGCATGCCACGTTCCAATTCAAAACGTATTGTGAGGTCTATTGTGAAATCTGGAAACCCGCAAATGGAAGTCCCTCTGTTAGTGGAAACAATTAGGGGGGTCTTCTGATAAAGTTCAAAGTAAAATTTATTAACAAAGTGCATACATATCACCTCAGATTCATTTACTTGTGGGCATTCACAGTAGATACAAAGAAACACAATAGAATCAACGAAAAGATGCAAACACGGACAGACGGCCAATGTGCAAAAGGAGACAAAAATACAGTAAAGAAAAACAAAATAATAAATAGATAAATTGATTATTTATAAATAATATTGAGTGGCAGAGTCTTTGAAATTGAGTCCATCTGTTGCGGAGTCAGCTTAGTCTTGATGGTAAGTGAAATTATCTCCTCTGGTTCAGGAGACGGAATGGTTGAGGGATAATAACTATTCCTGACCGTTCTACTCACCGAGAGAATTGTCCAAGCGACACACATCAAAGTTGCTGCTGAACGCAGCAGGCCAGGCAGCATCTCTAGGAAGAGGTACAGTCGACATTTCGGGCCGAGACCCTTCGTCAGGACTAACTGAAGGAAGAACTAGTAAGAGATTTGAAAGTGGGAAGGGGGAGGGGGAGATCCAAAATGATAGGAGAAGACAGGAGGGGGAGGGATGGAGCCAAGAGCTGGACAGGTGATTGGCAAAAGGGATATGAGAGGGTCATGGGACAGGAGGCCTAGGGAGAAGGAAAAGGGGGAGGGGGGGAAACCCAGAGGATGGGCAAGGGGTATAGTGAGAGGAACAGAGGGAGAAAAAGGAGAGAGAGAGAAAGTATATATAAATATTGTCCTCTGTGATCCTGGCCGCAGTTTAGTTACCACCAAAAGCTGACGTTGATCAGGCGCTCGAGATGTTGCGTGCAGCCACCACCGAACGAGAAACAGCCCACCCCAGCGAATTTCAAATGATAGTCGGGGGCGTCAATCAGACTTGTTTGAAGAAATCTCTGTCCAGTGATCATCAGCGTTATGACCGGCAGCACCCGCGGGTCCCAATGCACTCGACTACTGTTATACTAAGGAAAGGACTGCCTACCGTTCCATGCCTAGACCACACTTCAGGAAATCTGATCGCTTGACTGTCCTTCTCCTACCTGCGTACAGGCCGACGCTGAAGTGCAAGGGTCCAGAGATGAGAACAACAATCGGGAGGTGGAGCAGCGGCTACGGGACTGCTTTGAGTCAGGGGACTGGGACGAGGTCAGAGGATCTGAATGAATACACCACCGGTTGTCACGGACTTCATAAAAGCCGCGGTAGTTGAGTGTGCCCCCACAAACTCACTCAGACTCTTCCTTCGCCAGCCAGAAGCCCTGGATGGACCACTAGATCAGCAATCTGCTGAGGGCCCGACCGGAGGCATTCAGGTCTGGTGACCAAGTGAGGTGCAAGAGGGCCAGGTATGATCTCCGGAAAGTCATCTCTCATGCGAAGTGGCAATTCTGGTCTACATTTGAATCAGTGAAGGCTGGTTGACAGTTGTGACAGGACTTGAACGCCCTCACCTCTTACAAAGTGAAACCAGGTGCCAACAAGTTTTCGGATGACTCTGCCATAGTTGGATGCATCAGCAAGGGAGATGAGGCTGAGTACAGGGCTACGGTAGGAAACTTTGTCACATAATGCGAGCAGAATTATCTGCAGCTTAATGTGTAAAAGACTAAGGAGCTGGTGGTAGACCTGAGGAGAGCTAAGGTACCGGTGACCCCTGTTCCCATCCAGGGGGTCAGTGTGGACATGGTGGAGGATTACAAATACCTGGGGATACGAATTGACAACAAACTGGACTGGTCAAAGAACGCTGAGGCTGTCTACAAGAAGGGTCAGAGCCGTCTCTATTTCCTGAGGAGACCGAGGTCCTTTAACATCTGCCGGACGATGCTGAGGATGTTCTACGAGTCTGTGGTGGCCAGTGCGATCATGTTTGCTGTTGTGTGCTGGGGCAGCAGGCTGAGGGTAGCAGACACCAACAGAATCAACAAACTCATTCGTAAGGCCAGTGATGTTGTGGGGATGGAACTGGACTCTCTGACGGTGGTGTCTGAAAAGAGGATACTGTCCAAGTTGCATGCCATCTTGGACAATGTCTCCCATCCACTACATAATGTACTGGGTGGGCACAGGAGTACATTCAGTCAGACTTATCCCACCGAGATGCAACACAGAGCATCATAGGAGGTCATTCCTGCCTGTGGCCAGCGAACTTCACAACTCCTCCCTTGGAGGGTCAGACACCCTGAACCAATAGGCTGGTCCTGGACTTATTTCCTAGCATAATTTACACATTACTATTTAACTATTTATGGTTTTATTACTATTTATTATTTATGGAGCAACTGTAACGTAAACCAATTTCCTCCGGGATCAATAAAGTATGACTGTGACTACGACTATGACAAGGCTTCGCTCCCAGATGAGCTCAATGCCTTCTGTGCTCACTTTGACCATCAAAAGATGGAGGTGCCACTCATGAAAAGTCCTAATGGCCGTGTGGTGTTAGTCTGTGATTCCAAGGCGAGAGCGTCCTTCAGGAGGGTGAACTCACAGAAAGCATCCGGCCCAGATGGGGTACCTGGCCGAATACTAAAGACCTGTAAAGATCAACTGGCTGGTGTGTTCATCGATATCTTTAACCTCTCGCTTCAGCAGTCTGAGGTACCCAACTGCTTCAAGAAGACTTCAATTGTACGGTGCCGAAGAAGAACACGGTGACCTACCTCAATGGTGATCGTCCAGTAGCGCTTACATCCGCTGTGACGAAGTGCTTTGGGAGGCTGGCAATGAAACGTATCAACTCCTGCCTGAGGACGGACTTGGATCCACTCCAGTTTCCCTACCATCACAGCAGGTCCGCAGCAGATGCCACCAAAACCAAGGAGATGATCGTCGATTTCAGACGGTCTCAGCCTGAGCACACACCCCTCAGCATCAGCGGCTCCACAGTGGAGAGAGTGGAAAACATCAAGTTCCTTGGGGGTTCAGATCTCGGACAATCTCACCTGGTCCAGGAACACCACTGGGATTGTGAAACGGGCCCAGCAGAGATTGCACTTTCTGAGGAAGCTTAAACAAGTATCACTCCCCACTAACATCTTAACTACATTCTAGAGGCATGGTTGAAAGTGTGCTGACCTTTAGCATCACAACCTGGTACTCCAGCTGCAGTGCTGTCGACAAAAAAGCCTTGCAGAGGGTGGTTAGGGGAGCAGAGAAGGTTATTGGGGTCTCCCTACCTTCTGTCCAAGACCTCTTTCAGAGTCGATGCCTCCAGAAGACACGGTACATCATTAAAGACCCTCACACCCTCTCCATGAACTGTTTGTTCTTCTGCCATCAGGCAAATGTTACAGGAGCATCAAAACTAAAACCACAAGGCTTCTAAACAGCTTCCTCCCACAGGCAGTCAGACTGCTAAATAGCTGCTCCACCTGACTCTGCTTTGAACACTTTTAACTTGCACTGGACACTTATAACTGATTTTAACTGACATGTGGCTGTTGTGTTTTACTATTTATTGTTATGTTTATTATTTAGTGTTGCGTTTGTTATGTTATGATTGCACTGCTCCTGGGAAACTCTGTCTCATTCTGTCCTGCAGAGCTGATGTACGGTTAGAATGACAATAAAGTTTTTTTTTTGGGAATCTTTTGAATTTTGGATCTTAATGGCTCTCCACTCAATCCTGGAACATCCGGACAGCAAGGATGCCTACATCAGGATGCTCTTTATCGACCTTGGCTCGGCACTCAATACCATCATCCCCTCAAAAATAATACCTTGGCCTCAATTCCTCCTTGTGCAACTGGATCCTGGATTTGCTCACTTGCTGACCCTAGTCAGTTCGGACCGGCTACAACATCTCCATCAGCACAGGTGCACCACAAGGCTGTGCCCGCCCCCCACCGCTCTACTCACTTTACACGTATGACAGTGTGGCTGAGGACAGCTCCAATGCCACGTTCGAGTTTTGCTGATGACACAACTATTGGTGGCCGAATCAAAGTTGGTGACCAATCAGCGTTTCGGAGGGAGGCTGGAAACAACAACAACCTCTCGTTCGATGTCAGCAAGACCAAGGAGCTGATTACCGACTTCAGGGGAGGGAACCGGAGATCCATCAGCCATGAATCAGAGGTGGAGAGGGTCAGCAGCTTTAAGTCCCTCAGTGTTATCATTTCAGAGGAGCTGTCCTGGACCTAGCACGTAAGTGCAATTATAAAGAAATCACAGCAGCCTCTCCATTTCCGTCGGAGTCTGTGGGGATTCAGCATGACATCTTTCTTTTCAAATCTTTTTTATTATTATTATTATCCAAAATTAACAAGAGTACATTGAAGTAAGCAACACTTACAATGTCTCAAGAAAAAAAAGTATTATTTTAAAAATTGAAAAAATTTTGGTGATTTAAAAAAAAAGAGAAAAAAAAAACCTACTTAGCAAGAAAAAGTGAGAAAAAAAAAACCCATTAAGGTGTTCAACCCCGGAGCCATGAGTCATGCAAAAAGCTTCTAAAGATAAACCTCAAACCGCCAACAAGAAAAAAAATGTACCAAAAATTTACAGTTAGATCGTGGAGGAAACTCCAAGGCAGAGTACAAAGTAAATGGCATGATACTTGGTAGTGTGGAGGAGCAGAGGGATCTGGGGGTACATGTCCACAGATCCCTGAAAGTTGCCTCACAGGTGGATAGGGTAGTTAAGAAAGCTTATGGGGTGTTAGCTTTCATAAGTCGAGGGATAGAGTTTAAGAGTCGCGAGGTAATGATGCAGCTCTATAAAAATCTGGTTAGGTCGCACTTGGAGTACTGTGTCCAATTCTGGTCGCCTCACTATAGGGAGGATGTGGAAGCATTGGAAAGGGTACAGAGGAGATTTACCAGGATGCTGCCTGGTTTAGACAGTATGATTATGAACAGAGATTAAGGGAGCTAGGGCTTTACTCTTCGGAGAGAAGGAGGATGAGAGGAGACATGATAGAGGTGTACAAGATATTAAGAGGAATAGATAGAGTGGATAGCCAGCGCCTCTTCCCCAGGGCACCACTGCTCAATACAAGAGGACATGGCTGTAAGATAGGGGGTGGGAAGTTCAAGGGGGATATTAGAGGAAGGTTTTTTACTCAGAGAGTGGTTGGTGCGTGGAATGCACTGCCTGAGTCAGTGGTGGAGGCAGATACACTAGTGAAGTTTAAGAGACTACTAGACAGGTATATGGAGGAATTTAAGGTGGGGGCTTATATGGGAGGCAGGGTTTGAGGGTCGGCACAACATTGTGGGCCGAAGGGCCTGTACTGCGCTGTTCTATTCTATGAAATCTATCAATTAACTCAAATGATAACGATGAGCTAATGAACCCCATCTTTTCTCAAAATCAAACATAGGTTCGACTTCTAATTTTCTCCAAACTGAGACATAGCATCACTTGAGAGAACCATTGTGACAAAGTGGGAGCTGATGTATCCTTCCACTTCAACAAAATGGCCCTCCTAGCTATCAATGTAACAAATGCAATGACATGTTGGTCAGACAAAGAGACACGGCGGATATTTTGAGGAATTATTCCAAAAATCACAGTTGATTTGTTAGGTTTTAAATTATTTTTAAGTGCTTTAGAAATTGTTGAAGAAACTGACTTCCAGAACTGTTCCAGTATAGAACAAGACCAAAACTTGTGCGTCAGTGTAGCTGTCTCAGCATGAGATCTAAAACTTAGGTGAATATCTGTAGATGTGCAGTGGAGAGTGCTTTCACTGTTTGCATCATGGCCTGGCATGGAATCACCAGTGTCCTTGAACAGAGAAGCCTACACAAAGTAGTGGGATATAGTCTAGTCCATCATGGGTAAAGCCCTCCCAACTGTTGAGCACAACAACACATGGCCCTGTTGCAGGAAAGCAGCGTCCATCGTCAGAGACTCCCACCACCCAGGCCATGTTCTTTTCTCACTGTTGTCATCAGGAAGCGGGTACAGGAGCCTCAGAACCAACACCATCAGGTTCAGGAACCGTTATTACCCCTCAGCAATCAGGAAGGAGGTACAGGAGCCTCAAGACTCACACCACCAGGTTCAGGAACAGTTGTTACCCCTCAGCCATCAGGAAGGAGGTACAGGAGCCTCAGGACCCACACTAACAGGTTCAGGAACAGTTATTACCCCTCAGCCATCAGGAAGGAAGTACAGGAGCCTCAGGACTCACATCACCAGGTTCAGGAACAGTTATTACCCCATAGCCATCAGGAAGGAGGTACAGGAGCCTCAGGACCCACACCAACAGGTTCAGGAACAGTTATTACCCCTCAGCCATCAGGAAGGAGGTACAGGAGCCTCAGGATCCACACCACCAGGTTCAGGAACAGTTAATACCCCTCAACCGTCAGGAAGGAGGTACAGGAGCCTCAGGACCCACACCACCAGGTTCAGGAGCAGTTATTACCCCTCACCCATCAGGAAGGAGGTACAGGAGCCGCAGGACCCACACCAACAGGTTCAGGAACAGTTACTACCCCTCAGTTTTATAATATAATAATTATGTAATAAATAAAGATTCCTCCTTCTGCAGCTTTTGACCTTTGCCCTCCACCTGGCTTCACCTATCACCTTCCAACTTGCCTCCTTCCTCTCCACCACACCTTTTTATCCTGGCATCTTCCCCCTTCCTTCTCAGTCCTGAATCAGTTTATGGCCCAAAACACTGATTGTTTATTCATTTCCATAGATTCTATCTGACCTTCTGAGTTCCTCCAGCATTTTGTGTGTGTTACTCTGGATTTCCAGCATCTGCAGGCTTTCTTGTGTCCTCAATAATTATTGCTTACATGTCTGTCTGTCTATCTATCTATCTGTCTATCCATCTATCTGTCTGTCTGTCTATCTGTCTGTCTTTCTGTCTGTCTATCTATCTGTCTTTCTATCCATGTATCTATCTGTCTATCCATCTGTCTATCCATCTATCTATCTATCCATCTGTCTGTCTATCTATCTGTCTTCCTGTCTGCCTGTCCATCTGTCTATCCATCTATCTGTCTATCCATCTATCCATCTGTCTGTCTATCTAAACAACAGGAATTCTGCAGATGCTGGAAATTCAAGCAACGCACATCAAAGTTGCTGGTGAACGCAGCAGGCCAGGCAGCATCTGTAGGAAGAGGTGCAGTCGACGTTTCAGGCCGAGACCCTTCATCAGGACTAACTGAAGGAAGAGTCAGTAAGGGATTTGAAAGTTGGAGGGGGAGGGGGAGATCCAAAATGATAGGAGAAGACAGGAGGGGGAGGGATGGAGCCAAGAGCTGGACAAGTGATAGGCAAAAGGGGATAGGAGAGGATCATGGGACAGGAGGTCCGGGAAGAAAGACAAGGAGGGTTTCTCCCCCTTGTCCTTTCCCTTCTCCCTGGCCTGCTGCATTCACCAGCAACTTTGATGTGTGTTGTCTGTCTATCTATCTGTCTTTCTGTCTGTCTGTCTACCTGTCTATCTGCCTGTCTGTCTATCCATCTATCTGTCTGTCTATCTGTCTGTCTACCTGTCTGTCTGTCTGTCTATCAATAGTTATTTCAGATTTTCTGTCATTTGCACATTGGTTGTTTGTGGTCTTTCATTGACTCTGTTATGTTTCTTGGATTGACCGAGTTTGCCCTCGAGAAAGCCATTCTCAGGGTGGTACATGGTAGTATATATTAACTTTGACAATACACTTACTTTGAACTTTGAAATTTGCAGCAGGTGGTGTGGGACCAGAGGCTCCAGTACCTCCTTCCTGATGGCAGGAAGCAAGAAGTGAGCGTAGTCTGGATGGTGAAAGTGAAGAATGTCTGGGAAGGCAGTGGGGTGAGGGGTGCCGGTCAGTTTGTATTTTAGGGTCCTGCTGTCCAGAAACCCCAATTTATCTGTCTGTCCATCCACCCATCACCCACCCATTCATCACCTAGCCACCCAGCCACCCATCCATCCATCACTCACCCATCACCCACCCACGCATGCATCCATCACCCATCACCCACCCACCCATCCATCACCCAGCCACCTATCACCCATCCATCACCCAGCCACCCATCACCCACCCATAACCCATCACCCATCATCCATCCATCAAACACCCATCACCCATCTATTCATCTATCACCCACCCATCCATCACTCACCCATCACCCAGCCACCTACCACCCATCCATCACCCAGCCACTCATCACTCCATCTATCACCCACCCATCCATCACCTAGCCACCCATCACCCATCCATCACACAGCCACCCATCGCCCATCTATCACCCAGCCACCCATCACTCACCCATCACCCAGCCATCCATCCATCCATCACCCATCACCAATTTATCCATCTATCACCCACCCATCCATCACCCAGCCACCCATCACCCATCCATCACCCATCACCCATCCATCCATCCATCACCCAGCCACCCATCACCTACCCATCACTCACCCATCACCCAGCCACCCGTCACCCATCCATCACCCATCACCCATCTATCCATTTATCACCCACCCATCCATCACCCAGCCATCCATCACCCACCCATCACCCAGCCACCCATCCATCCATCACCCTGCCACCCATCTATCCACCTATCACCCACCCATCCATCACCCAGCCACCCATCACCCATCCATCACCCTGCCACCCATCTATCACCCACCCAGCTATCACCTAGCCACCCATCACCCATCCATCACCCTGCCACCCATCTATTCATCTACACTCACCCATCCATCACCTAGCCACTCATCACTCACCCATCACCCACCCACCCATCCATCCATCACCCATCACCCATCTATTCATCTATCACCCACCCATCCATCCATCACTCACCCATCAGCCAGCCACCTATCACCCACCCATCACCCACTCATCATCCATCCATCACCCAGCCACCCATCACCCACTCATCATCCATCCATCACCCAGCCACCCATCACTCCATCTATCACCCACCCATCCATCACTCACCCATTTATCCATCCATCACCCAGCCACCCATCACCCACCCACCCTTTACCCACTCATCACCCACCCCCATCACCCACCCATCCATTACCCACTTATCACCCACCCATCCATCACCCACCCACCCTTTACCCACTCATCACCCACCCCCATCACCCACCCATCCATCACCCACTTATCACCCACCCACCCATCATCCACCCGTCCATCACCCACCCACCCACCCATTAACCACCCATCCATCTGTCATCCGTCCATCACCCACTCATCACTCACCCACCCATCCTCCCAGCGAGGAACCGCCCCTTGAGTGAGGCCATCCAACACTTCACCTAATCACCGGACAGTTTACGCTGACCAATTGACCTACTGGCCAGTACGTCTTCGGACCGTGGGAGGAAGTGAGAAGTCCCGGGTGAAACCCGGGCGCACACGGGAAGGAACGTGCAAATTTCCTAACAGACGCTGCCGGAACTGAACTCTGAACTGCGACCCCTTCAAGCGTGGCGCAACATGAGCTAAACTCCGACCTTCGGTGCCTCACCTGCTGCTCAGAATCTGGGCAAAGGTCCCTGGCAATGTCTGCGCCTGCCTCCCGCAGAGACCGAGGGAACAGCTCGTCAGGCCCTGGGGATTTATTCACCTTAATTGACTTCAAACAGCAAACACCTCCTCCCCCATAATCTGACCATGACCTCCCTGCTGCATTGCCTCACTTTTACATTGCGTGGGGCCTATCAGCAGCAGCAACTAAGCTCAACGGAGGAGTGCTTCTCGCAGGTCAGCGGTGGTGATTTAAAACCAGAGCTTCACGGGCGTTAGTCCATTGTGCGGGGTCTGTCAGTAGCGGCAACTAAGCTCGACAAACGAACAAGAAGTACAGAAGGGATAAGCGGGGTGGACAGTTGTCGGGAGTAGGCCAGTGGAGAGTAGAAGTGACAGGCTTTTGCTCATTCAGGCCTACTTCTGCTCCTATATCTTATGGTCTTATGATCTTAGAGACTCTGTGTCTGTCTCCCAAGTAAATACAGATGCAAAAAATCCATTTACATCTCCTCCATCTCTTAAACTTTCATCTTTAACCTATGTCCTCCAGGTGCAGTCCCACCCCACCTCAGTGGAAAAAGTCTATCTACACCTCCCATAATCTTGTATACCTCTACCGAATCCCCCCACCCTCTCCACCACTCCAGGGAATAATGAATATTGAACCAATGTCGAGAACAGGCTAGACTCTTCACTCAGTTGTCCGAGGTAGGAGTGGAACATCAGCTGGACTTCCTGGAGTTAATTTTCCCAAATCCTGATTTTGGTTGGTCTGCGGTTTGGTTTTGTTGAGGCTGGGCGGCGGGGAGGTGGTCTGTGGAAGTGGTGAGAATAAGGGGATGAATCTCGGGTCATCTTGGGCCTGAGCACCCATGGCCAACAGTATCAAGATGCTTCATGCTCCATCAGGCCATAAGATATAGAAGCGGAATACAACCCATCGAGTCTGCTCCGCTGGTCCATCATGACTGATTTATTACCCATGTCAACCCCATTCTCCTGGCATCTCACTTTGGTGCCTAAACTAATCAAAACCCTCTCAACCTCCATTTTAAGTGTACCCAACAGCTTGGCCTCCACAGCCTTCTCTGGCAATGAGTTCATAGAAAACCTACAGCACAATACAGGCCCTTCGGCCCACAGAGCTGTGCTATATATGTCCCTACCTTAGAACTACCTAGGCTTACCCACAGCCCTCTAACTTACTAAGCTCCATGTACTGTCCAGGAGTCTCTGAAAAGACCCTATCATATCCACCTCCACCACCAACATCGGCAACCCGTTCCATGCACTCACCACTCTCTGCGTAAAAAACTTACCCCTGACCTCTCCTCTGTACCTACTTCCAAGCACCTTAAAACTGTGCCCTCTCGTGTTAGCCATTCCAGCCCTGGGGAAAAAGCCTCTGGCTACCCACCTGATCAATGCCTATCATTATCTTGTACACTTCTATCAAGTCATCTCTCAGATTCACCATCCTCTGGTTAAAGAAATTCCTCCTCATCTCCATTCTAAGTGGATGTCCCTCTATTCAGAGGCTGTGTCCTCTGGTCCTAGACTCCCCCACTATAGGAAACGTCCTCTCCACATCCACTCTATCTGTGTCCTCTGGTCCTAGACTCCCCCACTATAGGAAACATCCTCTCCACATCCACTCTATCTGTGCCCTCTGGTCCTAGACTCCCCCACTATAGGAAGCATCCTCTCCACATCCACCCTATCTGTGTCCTCTGGTCCTAGACTCCCCGACTACAGGAAACATTCTCTCCACATCCACTCTATCTGTGCCCTCTGGTCCTAGACTCCCCCACTATAGGAAACATTCTCTCCACATCCACTCTATCTGTATCCTCTGGTCCTAGACTCTCCCACTATAGGAAACATCCTCTCCACATCCATTCTATCTGTGTCCTCTGGTCCTAGACTTCCCCACTATAGGAAACATCCTCTCCACATCCACTCTATCTGTGTCCTCTGGTCCTAGACTCCCCCACTACAGGAAATGTCCTCTCCACATCCACTCTATCTGTGTCCTCTGGTCCTAGACTCCCCACTATAGGAAACTTCCTCTCCACATCCACTCTATCTGTGCCCTCTGGTCCTAGACTCCTCCTCTATAGGAAACAACTTTTCTACGTCCACTCTGTCCGGACCTCTCAATATTTGACATCAACCCCAGCTCTGTCCTCCTTGCAAATCTTCCCATTAGCATCTTCTGCAAAGGGGCAGAGATGATCACAGACCAATTAAGAATCGAAGATAACTTTATTTGCCATTATACATTTGTATGCATTAGGAATTTGTTGTGTTCTGTTGGTCAGGGTACGACATGCAACAAAAATTAACAACATTCAACAGTTGTAAAGAACAATTGTGTAAAAAAAAAGACCCCCTCCTCCCACTTTCACCTCTCACCTACCACTTTGTACTTCTTCCTCCCCTCCCCCCTCCTTCTTACTCTGACTTCTCATCTTTTTGCTTTCTAGTCCTGATGAAGGGACTCGGCCCGAAACACCAACAGTTTATAACTTTTCCCATTTTTCATTGCTAAGTATTAGATAGATAGATCCTTTATTGATCCCAAAGGTAATTGCAGTGTCACTGTAGCAATACAAGTGCACTGATATACAAATATTAGAAGGGAAGTAAGAAAGTATTAAAAATAAGTTACCTTGATGTACAAGATTTACAAGTTAAAGGTCATAAGATCAGTTCCCTGGCTGTAGATTGACACATTATAGAGCCTAATGGCCGAGGGTAAGATTGACCTCATGAAGCGCTCTTTGGAGCAGTGCCGTTGTCTCAGTCTATTACTGAAAGTGCTCCTCTGTTCAGCCAAGGTGGCACGCAGAGGGTGAGAAACATTGTCCGGAATTGCCGGGATTTTCCGTGGGGTCCTCTGTTCTAGCACAGCCCCCAGTGTGTTCAATTTGACTCCAATAACAGAGCCAGCCTTTCTAATCAGGATATTGAGCCCTGTTGGCATCACCCGTGTTGATGCCATTGCCCCAGCACACTGCCACACTGGCGACAACAGACTGGTAGAATGTGTGAAGGAGAGGCCTGCACAATCCAAAGAACCTCAGTCTCCTCAGGAAGTTGAGGCGACTCTGGCCCTTCTTGTACACAGTCTCTGTGTTGGTGTTCAACTCAAGTCTGTCATCTAGGTGCACCCACAGGTACATGTAGGTCCTCCCCACGTCCAAGTCCTCACCATCAGTAGTAACAGGCTCAGTCTTCCTGAAGTCCACCACCATCTCCTTTGTCTTACTGATGTTGAGCTGCAGATGATTCAGTTTGCACTATTTGACAAAGTCCTCCACCAGGGCCCTGTATTCATCCTCCCGTCCTCCCTTTACACACCCAACTATTGCTGAGTCATTAGAGAATTTATGCAGACAACATGACTCAGTGTTGTATCTAAAGTCCAGAGTAAACAGGAAGAGAGCCAATACAGTCCCCTGTGGGGCCCCAGTGCTGCTTATAGCCATGTCTGACACACAGCTCTGAAACCAGCCAGGTTGTCCATTATCCAAGACACAATGATTATGAAGACACGTAGTCCTCTTTTATTGTCATTTAGTAATGCATGCGTTTAGAAATGATACATTATTTCCTCCGGTGTGATATCACAAAACACAGGACAAACCAAGACTGAAAAAACTGACAAAACCACATAACTATAACATATAGTTACAAACAGTGCAACAATACCATAACTTGATGAAGAACAGGCCATGGTACAGTAAAAAGTTCAAAGTCTCTCGAAAGTCCCATATCTCACGCAGACAGGAGAAGGAAGAAAAACTCTCCCTGCCATACCCAACCACAGTCCGACTCTGAGTCATCCGAAAACTTCGAGCTCTAATCAGCTCTCCGACACCGAGTACTGAGCGCTATCTCTGTCCAAATGATTCAACCTCCTTCTCGGTCGCCAAAAGCAGGCAAGGCCAGGGATTTTGAGGCCTACCCTCCGAAAGATTCCCGACTGCACAGTAACGACAACAACGAATGGGCGTTTCAGAAATTTCTCCAGATGTTCCTCTGTGCTTTCACGTCCATTCTCCATCAAATCAGAATTGTCCACGGCCCCTATTTAACAGATACGATATCATTTTTCACCAGAGGGCTGTGCACGTGGGGCACGCCGCCATTTTCTCCTCCCGCTGTCTTCAATGGAAGTGCCAACCTGCACTGAGCAGAACGTTGCCCCCAGCAATGAGGGCTGCATGGTTTTGAAAGAACAATGAAAAATACGTGATCCTGCTTACCTGAATGGGAATAGGCTCTGTTCAGCAGGTGGATGCAGAATACAACTTGAAATTCTTGCTCTTCACCGACATCCACGAAACAAGAAACCCTGTATGTTGAATGATAGAAACACCAGAACCATGAAGCCCCCCCACCTCACCCTCCCATCGCAGAAGGAGCAACTGAAGCATTGACCCTCCCTCTGTCCTTCCCCCACCCCACTTCCATCAGCACCGACACCACCCACAACCTCCCACCATGTAAGCAATATCAAAAGCCCCCAAAAGCGACCTTAATCAGGAGTCCATCAGAATCAAATGTAGTCCGTAACCCAGCAATTCGGTAGATCGAGACAAGCTCTCTGTCTCCCCATCCGGGGCGAGAGAGGTCGCTCTCCTGCAGCGAGAGTGGAGACCATCAGCTTGCTGTTCTGATGTTACCATCTTCCACGTCGCATCCCCAAATACATAAATACCAGCATTTATTGACAGTGTAAAAGTGGTTTAGAGTGGGTACAGTGCAGTGATAGATAGGGGCGGGGGGTGAGGTGACTAACTAGAATGGTCGATCAGATTCTAGGATCTGAGGTCACAGATAGAGGGATGTGGAGAGGATGTTTCCTGTAGTGGGGTGTCTAGGACCAGAGGACACAGATAGAGTGGATGTGGAGAGGATGTTTCCTATAATGGGGGAGTCTAGGACCAGAGGATACAGATAGAGTGGATGTGGAGAGGATGTTTCCTATAGTGGGGGAGTCTAGGACCAGAGGACACAGATAGAGTGGATGTGGAGAGGATGTTTCCTGTAGTGGGGTGTCTAGGACCAGAGGACACAGATAGAGTGGATGTGGAGAGGATGTTTCCTATAATGGGGGAGTCTAGGACCAGAGGGCACAGATGGAGTGGATGTGGAGAGGATGTTTCCTATAGTGGGTGAGTCTAGGACCAGAGGACACAGACAGAGTGGATGTGGAGAGGATGTTTCCTATAGTGGGGGAGTCTAGGACCAGAGGGCACAGATAGAGTGGATGTGGAGAGGATGTTTCCTATAGTGGGGGAGTCTAGGACCAGAGGACACAGATAGAGTGGATGTGGAGAGGATGTTTCCTATAGTGGGGGAGTCTAGGACCAGAGGGCACAGATGGAGTGGATGTGGAGAGGATGTTTCCTATAATGGGGGAGTCTAGGACCAGAGGGCACAGATGGAGTGGATGTGGAGAGGATGTTTCCTATATTGGGTGAGTCTAGGACCAGAGGACACAGACAGAGTGGAAATGGAGAGGATGTTTCCCATAGTGGGTGAGTCTAGGACCAGAGGACACAGATAGAGTGGATGTGGAGAGGATGTTTCCTATAGTCGGGGAGTCTAGGACCAGAGGACATAGCCTCAGAATGGAATGTCCATTTAGAATTGAGATAAGGAGAAATTTCTTTAGCCAGAGGCTGGTGAATCTGTGGAATTCATTGCTGGAGATGGCTGTGGAGTCCAAGATTGGCATATCCAAAGCGAAGGCTGAGGGGTTTTGATTAGCCAGGGTGTCAAAGATTACGGGGAGAAGGCAGGAGAACAGGGTTGAGAGCGATAGCAAATCAGCCATGATCGAATGGTGGAGCAGACCCGATGGGTCGCTTGGCCTAATTGCGATCCTATGTCCTGTCATCTTGTTTATTCATTTATTTATGATGGAGATGCAGCACGGAATTGGAGCCCTGAGACAGGCCGCTCAGCAAACCCCAATTTAACCCCACGGGACAACTTACAATGACCAATTAACTTTCTAACCGGTGCTTCTGTGGACTCTGGGAGGAAACCAGAGAACCTGAAGGAAACCCACAGGGTCAGGGGAAGAAGGTACAAACTCCTTACAGACACCGGCAGGAATTGAACCTGGGTCACCAGTACTGTAAAGTGTAGTCCTAACCACTGTATCGTACACAGAATACTCTGGATAACGACCTCAGTGTCCATCACTGGAGTAATTGATCCCCTGGCATGGACTGAGCCAGCTGACCCGTGTAAGACTCTGTCCACGGCAGGGAGACTTGGTCCTTGGTCATCTTAAGCCTGAGCAGCACACACACACACTCAAGATGTCGGACGAACTCAGCAAGTCAGGCAGCATCTGCTGAAGGGAATGAACAGTCAACATTTCAGGCCAAGACCCTTCATCAGGACGGGAGAGGAAGGGGGAAGAAGTCAGAATGAGAAGGTGGGGGGAAGGGAGGGAGAAGGACAAGGTAGTAGTTGATAGGTGAGACCAGGTGAGGGGGAAGGTGGGTGGGTGGGGGAGGGGGAGGAGGACAATCTGACAGGTGACAAGTGAGACTAGGTGACGGGGAAGGTGGATGGGTGGGGATGGGGGAGGGGGAGGTGTACAAGCTGACAGGTGGCAGGTGAGACCAGGTAGGGGGAAGTTAGGTAGGTGAGGGAGGAGGTGGTGTACAAGCTGACAGGTGACAGGTGAGACCAGGTGAGGGGGAAGGTGGGTGGGTGGGGGAGGGGGAGGAGGACAAGCTGACAGGTGACAGGTGAGACCAGGTGAGGGGGAAGGTGGGTGGGGGAGGGGAGGGGAGGAGGACAAGCTGACAGGTGACAGGTGAGACCAGGTGAGGGGGAAGGAGGAAATTAAAAGCTGACAGGTGATATGTTGACCAGGTGTGGGGGAAGGTGGGTGAGTTTGGGAGGGGCAGGAAGGCAAGGGGACGTTGGGTGGGAGGGGCAGGGGGTAATAAACAGGGAGGTGATTGCTGGAAAAGATGAAGGGTTGGAGAGGAAGGAGAGGAGAGTGGAGTGTAGGAGAAAGGGAAGGCGGCGGGACACCAGGGGAATGTGATAGGCGAAGCCAGGTGGGTGGGTGAGGAGGGATGAAGTGAGAAGCTACGAGGGGATCAGTGGGAAAGGTAAAGGGCTGGATGACAAGGAATCTGATGGGAGAGAAGAGTGGCCCCTGGGAGAAAGGGGAGGAGCACCAGGGGGAGGTGAGGTGCAGGTGAGGAGAAGAGGTAAGAGGCCGGGGTGGGGAGTGGGGAAGGGGGAGGGGAAGCATTTCCAGGAGTTGGAGAAATCGATGTTGACGCCGTCAGGTCCGAGACAGAATATGAGGTGTGGTCCTCAGCACACTGCCTTTGGCTCTCTCTCTCACGCACAGAAATGCAGGCAGCTCAGGCACTCTGTATTAGTACGAGGCTCAGGGATGAGAGGCACGGATTTCAAGTCCAAAGCATCACCATCAGCACAGCTCCCTGCCACGCATAGACACCCTGTTGCCCCACTGCCACTCACCAATTGCTTCTGAGTGCTCTGAACTTCAAATGTCCCAATTCCTTACCCTCATTTGCCACCCGAGCCATGGTAACCAGTGGTACTCAGTAAACAGGAGAGAGAGGGACATTTACTCATACAACCATAAGTGAAAAGAACAAATTAGGCCATTCAGCTCATCGAGTCCTCCCTAATATTCCATCATGGTTGATCCAGATCCCACTCAACCCCATACACCTGCCTTCTCTCCATATCCTTTGATGCCCTGACCGATCAGGAAGCTATCAACTTCTGCCTTAAATACACCCACAGACTTGGCCTCCACCGCAGTCTGTGACAGAACATTCCACAGATTCACTACTCTCTGGCTAAAAGAATTCCTCCTTACCCTTGTTCTAAAGGGTTGGCCCTCAATTTTGAGGCTATTCCCTCTAGTTCTGGCTACCACCACCATAGGAAACATTCTCTCCACATCCACCCTATCTAGTCCTTTCAACATTTGGTAGGTTTCAATGAGATCCCCCTGCGTTCTTCTAAATTCCAGTGAGTACAGGCCCAAAGCTGCCAAACGCTCCTCATATGTTAACCCCTTCATCCCCGGAATCATCCCCGTGAACCTCCTCTAGACTCTGTCCAATGACAACACATCCTTTCTGAGATAAGGGGCCCAAAACTGCTGACATTGCTCCAAGTGCAGCCTGACTGGTGTCTTATAAAGGCTTAGCATTGTCTGCCTGTTTTTATATTCTGTTATCAGGAGCACTGCATTCACAGGGCCCTTAGTATGATCAAGGATCACTCCCATCTATCCAGCATCCTCTTTGACTTTCTACCATCAGACAGGAGACTCCGATGCATAAAGACAGGAACAGTCAGGATGGGAAACAGCTTCTTCCCTCAGGCCTTTAGGCTTCTGAACTCCCTGCTGCATCACATTCGAAGTGTCGCTGGTTAATCTGTTCTGTACCCTACAATATTTAATTCATGCACTTTACTTTGTTTATCTGTGCATAATTCATTTGTAGATTTAATTCTTACTTTCCGAAGTAAGTGTCTGTTAGATGTGTGTTATGTGTGTAGGGCTCTCAGTAATACTAGATGGACTGTTAACTGTTGATCGATTATTACCAAAATAGCTTCTCTGAGGTGTTATATTAAAATGGCTTCTCGTACTGTTAACTGCTGAGCAAGGGGTTCTCTGTAACAGCAATGATTGGGTTATACAATGTGATAATGGAAACTGTATTCATTTGTTAGCCAATGGAAGTCATGTTCTGTTATCTTGTATCTGCGTGCTGAGTTGAGGAGCGCGGGCTTTTTCCGGAGGCGAGCGGAGAGGACGGATGTGTGAGGAACGGACAGTGGTTCCAGGGCAGCAGATACCGAACCTCGGGGTTCGGAGGGTGGCCGGAGTCTCGGAAGGACGTTGTGGATGGAATCGGAGGCGTGAGCTCCAACAAATTAACATATTATGTGCACCAGACTGATAAGTTACTCATGTGGCGCCTTTTCTTGTAGTTGTTGCTACTAACCCATCACCAACGATTTGTTATAGAGTACAATTCTTTACTCGCACTTTGTATATTGTCTCATATTTGTGTCTTGGCTGATCATTGGGCGACTCACACCTTATCCACACCAAAACAATTGCACTGTTTGGCGGGGTCAACAGCTATTCACCCTAGGCAACGGGAGTCAAAGGGCCAAAGGCCGTTACTTGAGTACTGTGCTTTGCACCCTGGTCTGGAGCAATGTTGTCTCGTTTGACGGTATACATGTATCTAGTTAAATAACAATAGACTTGACTTCTCCCCGTAACCTTTGACGCCCTGACTAATCAAGAACCCATCTTAAGGAGCTAGGTAGAAGATTGAGATACGGGTCCTCCGGGGTAATAATCTCAGGATTGCTGCCTGTGCCGTGTGCCAGTGAGGGTGAGAATAAGATGATTTGGCAGGCGAGGAACTGGTGCAGGGGTTCAGATTTATGGGTCATTGGGATCTCTTCTGGGGGAAGGTACAACCTGTAGAAAAGGGACGGGTTACACCTGAACCCAAGGGGTTGGGGGGGGGGGTGGGTGGGTGCAATATCCTTGCGGGCAGGTCAGCTCGAATTGTTTGGGCGGGTTTAAACTAATTTGGCAGGGGGGTGGGAACTGGAGTGATAATGCTGAAGATGAGGTAGTTGGTTTACAAACAGAGGCAATGTGTAGTGAGAATCCAAACGAGGAGAGGCTGATGATAGGGCAAAATTGCAGTCAACAGGATGAGTTGCAAGATGAAAGGTGGACAAAATCGAAATGGGTGAATAAGGTGTTGTATTAGAAAGTGTGCAGTATACAGAATAAGGTAGATGAACGCGTAGCACATTTACAGGTAGGCAAGTATGATGCTGCAGGCATCACTGAATCATGGCTGAAAGATTATAGCTGGGAGATTAATGTCAAAGCCATCCGTTAGTCTTGCGAGACCATGGATCTGTGCCTGGAAAGTCTTCACTCTCCAGGGTGCAGGCCTGGGCAAGGTTGTATGGAAGACCGGCAGTTGCCCATGCTGCAAGTCTCCCCTCTCCACGACACCGATGTTGTCCAAGGGAAGGGCATTCGGACCCATACAGCTTGGTACCAGTGTCGTCGCAGAGCAATGTGTGGTTAAGTGCCTTGCTGAAGGACACAACACGTCCCCTTGGCTGGGGATGTCAGAGGATAAACATTGTATTGAAAGGACAGGCAGGAATCCATAGGGGGTGGCCTTGCTCTTTTGGTAAAAAATGATATCAAATTATTAGAAATAGGTGACATAGAGTCAGAAGATGTTGAATCATTGTGGATTGGACTAAGGAACTGCAAGGGTAAAAAGACCCTGATGAAAGTTATATGCAGAACCCCACCCTCAAACAGTGGTAAAGATGTGGTTTACAAATTACAATGGGAGACAGAAAATGCATACCACAAGGACAATGTTACAATAGTCATGGGGAACTTTGATATGAAGGTAGATTGGAAAAACCAGGTTGGTGCTGGATCCCAAGAGGGGGAATGTCTAGAGTGCCAATGAGATAGCTTTTTAGAGCAGCTCATGGTTTGAGTCGACCAGGGGATCTGAAATTCTGGACTGGTTGTTGTGCAATGAACCAGTATTGATTAGAGAGCTTAAGGTAGAGGAACACTTAGGGGTAACTGATTATAATATGATATAATTCATCCTGCAATCTGAGAAGGAGAAGCTAAAGTCAGATGTACCAGTATTACAGTAGATGGGGTGTCAGGGAGGGGTAGCACCTCTGGTGGGGGAGCATGTCGCATCCTTTTCAGGGCGGTTAGTCCACCTTTGGTCCCCACCTGGCACTCAGCTCTCACCTGTGGCTCCTTGTAGCCGTTTTCATGTGACAGCGGCCATACCCCGGGCAACGGCTTCGACAAGCCGTCTAAACCAGGTGAGGGTAGCCAACGGGTCTCAAACCCTCGGTGAGATAGGGAGTCGTCTATCCCAGCATGTGAAGACAGACTCCGGCAGATTGAGTGGACGAGACCAATGGAAGGTCCAACGGTCAAGAAGGTGGTCTCTGCAAACGTCATGGAACGTGTAGAGCAGGACAAGACACAGAAGACGTCCTGGCCATCCGCTGCGTCTAGTCCCATCTCCAGCCGTCTAGGCTCTGTCTTGCCACTGGACCCAGATGGGAATTGGGAAGAGAGAGTGAGGCTGACGCTGCGCAACTCTCCCTCACTTAAATCCAAATCACTCGCTAGTCTTGACACCATCAATAATGGTGTCGAGGTCCTCATTGACATCGACGATGGACGAACAACATAGTAGAGTAAAGGGAATTACAGAGGCACGAGAGAGGATTTGGCCAGAATTTATTGGAAAAGGCCACTGGCAGGGTCGATGGCAGAGCAGCAATGGCTGGAATTTCTGGAAGCAATGTGGAAGTCACAGGATATATACATCCCAAAGAGGAAGAAGTATTCGAAAGGCAAGATGACACAACCATGCCTAACAAGAGTAGTCAAAGTCAACATAAAAGCCAGAGAAAGCATATAATACAGCAAAAATTAGTGGAAAGTTAGAGGATTGGGAAGCTTTATAAAACCAACAGAAGGCAACTGAAAAAGGTCATTAGGGAGGTAAAGGTGGAATACAAAATTAAGCTAGCAATAATATTAAAGAGGACATGAAAAATTTCTTCAGGTACAAAAGGTGTAAAAGAGAGATGAGAGTGGTATTGCACTGCTGGAAAATGATGCTGGAGAGGTAATAATGGGGGACAATGAAATGGCGGATGAACTGAATAAGTATTTTGCATCAGTCTTCACTGCGGAAGACACTAGCAGTATGGTGGAAGTTGCATGTGTCAGGGGGCATGAAATGTATGAAGATATCATTAATAATAAGGAGAAGGTTCTTGGGAAACTGGAAGGTTTGAATATAGATAAGTCACCTGGGCAAGATGGTGTACATGCCAAGGTTCTGAAAAAGGTGGCCGAAGAGATTGTGGAGGCATTAGTAATGATCTTTCAAGAATCACTAGATTCTGGGATGGTTCTGGAGGACTGGAAAATTGCCAATACTCTTCACTCTTCAAGAAGAGAGAAAGGCAGAAGAAAGGAAATTATAAGCCAGTTAGTCTGACCACAGTGGCTGGGAAGATATTGGAGCTGATTATTGAGGCATATGTACTTGGAGGCATATGATAAAATAGGCCATAGTCAGCATTGCTTCCTCAAAGGAAAATCTTGCCAGATAAATCTGTTTGAATTCTTTGAAGAAATAACAAACAGGATAGACAAAGGAGAATCAGTTGATGTTGTGTACTTGGATTTTCAGAAGGCCTTTGACAAGGCGCCACACATGAGGCTGCTTTAACAAGCTATGACCCCATAGTATTACAGAAGAGATTCTAGCATGGATAAAGCAGTAGCTGATTGGCAGGAGGGAAAGAGTGGGAATAAAGGGAGCCTTTTCTGGCTGGGAGCCTTTTCTGTCTGGCTGCCGGTGACTAGTGGTGTTCCACAGGGGTCTGTGTTGGGACAGGTTCTTTGTACGTTATGTGTCAATGATTTTGGTGGTGGAATTGATGGCTTTGTTGCAAAGTTTGCAGATGATACGAAGACAGGTGGAAGTGCTGGTAGTTTTGAGGAAATGGGGGGCTGTAGAAGAACTTAGACAAATTAGGAGAATGGGCAAAGAAATGGCAGATGGAATATGGTGTCGGGAAGTGTATGGTCATGCACTTTGATAGAAGAAATGAAAAGGATTGGCTGTCTTCTAAATGGAGAGAAAGTACAGAAAATCGAGGTTCAGGGGGCTTGGGAGTCCTTGTGCAGGATTCCTTAAACGTTACTATGCGGGTTGACTTTGTGGTGAAGAAGGCAACTGCGATGTTGGCATTCATTTCAAGAGGACTAGAATATAAAAGCAAGGATGTAATGCTGAGGCTTTAGAAGGCACTGGTGAGGCCTCGCTTGGAGTCTTGTCAGTACTTTAGGGCCCCTTTTCTAAGAAAGGACGTGCTGAAACTGGAGAGGATTCAAAAGAGCTTCACAAAAATGATTCCAGGATAGGACGGTTTGTCATATGAAGAGCGCCTGATGGCTCTGGGCCTGTGTTCACTGGAATTCAGAAGAATGAGGGGAGACCTCCTTGAAACCTATTCAATGGTGAAAGGCTTTGATAGTGGAGAGGATGTTTCCTCTGGTGGGTCAGTCTAAGACCAAGGGACGCAGACTTAGAATAGAGGGGCATCCTTTTAGAAAAGAGACGAGAAAGAATTTCTTCAGCCACAGAGTGGTGAATCTGTGGAATTCTTTGATACGGGCAGCTGTGGATGCCAAGTCTTGACATATATTTAAGGCAGAGGCTGATAGACTCTTGATTGGTCGGGGCATGATGTGATACGGGGACAAGGCAGGAGACTAGGACTGAGAAGGAAATGGATCAGTCATGATGCAATGGGAGAGCAGACTCGATGGGCCAAATGGCCTAATTATGATCCTTAGGGTCTTAGTGCGTGGCCAAGTGATTAAAGCGTTGGGCTCACGATCTGAAGGTCGTGGGTTCGAGTCTCGGCCAAGGCAGCGTGTTGTCTTTGAGCAAGGCACTGCTCCAGTCCACCCAGCTGAAAATGGGTACCGGCAGATGCTGGGGGTTAACTTCACGATAGACTAGCGTCCTATCCGCAGGGGAGGGGGTGAGTCTCGTACTCACTTCACGCCACGGAAACCGGCATAAGCCTGATGGGCCACAAGGCTCGGGACAGACATTAACCCTTAAGGTCTTAAACTGCTACACCCATTTTTCAAATGACTGCAAGTAATCTGCGGTACCCAATAAACACCAGAACGCGCGTGGTTCACACACGTACACCATTTATTCAAACAACCAAAAATATCAAATTCTCAGAGTAAAACTAACAGCTGCAAACCTTTGAATAATTCTTAAGTCAGGTCGAAATTCTTTCCTGTATGGTTTTGAAAACGAGTTTCTATCTGAAACAGCGACTGAGGCGTTGGACTCAGTCAGCCGGACACTGGGTGGTGGGAGTGGTTTCCAAAGGCTGCGCATTGAACTTCCTCGGAACGGTGACCCTGGTTTCCGACGTTTAGGAGTCCAGTTCGTAGTCCTCGGCGCTGCGCCGGCCGAAGTCCATCCAGCCGGTGTAGTCTCTGTCCTTCATTTGATGGAGGAGATCGCGCAGCTGGTAGTGGTTGGCCCGGTGGGACAGGCCCGCTGTGGAGGAATGGCACACGTCAGGTCGCAGCTTCGCTTGTGACCCCCTTCACGCACCGGCGGAGCGGGGCAGGGTGGGGAGGGAGGCACGTCCCCTCCACAGCAACCCCCCCCCCAACTCAAACACTCAAACACACACACACACACACACACACACACACACACACACGCACACACCAGCCCTGTATTCGTCACCCTTTTCAATTTCGTCCCCCCTTTTCACAGTACAACCCGTCCCGCTGACTGCAATTTTGCCCCATCCTCTGGCTCCCCTTCTTGACAGTCTCACTCTACACTGCCTCTGCCTGTAAACCAACAACCCGATCCTCAGACCTACCCCTATGGTTCCCACCCTCCCCCATGCCACCTCCCCCCCGCCCCGCCGCCAAATTAGTGTAAACCCTCCCCAATAGCTCTCACAAACCCACCTGTAAGGATGTCGGACCCCCTCGGGTCCTCTGGTACAGGTCGTACCTCACCCCCAGAGGAGATCCCAAATGATCTATAGATCTGGAACCCTGCCCCCTGCACCAGTTCGTCAGCCACACATTCACCTGCCAGATCTCTCCCCCCCCCCACCCAACTCTTGCCCTCGCTGGCACATAGCGCAGGCAGCCATCCAGGGGTTGTAACCCTGGAGGTTCTGCTTTTCTGCTTAAATTCTCTAAATTTTCTCCCTTTAGGACCTCCTCCCTCTTCTTTTTTGAGGCATTGGTACCAACGTCCGGCACCTCAGCTCATTCCCCCCCCCCCCCCCGCCTTTTAGAATGAGACGTCTGGAAGCTGGGAGGCAATATACAATCTGGGTCTCTCTATCGTGTCCGCAGACTCTCCTGTCTACTCTACCTATGGAATCTCCTACCACCACTGCATTCCTCCTCTGGTCCATTCCCTTCTGAGCCAGAGGGCAACCCTCGGTGGCAGAGACCCAGATGCTACACCCCCCCTCCCCAACGTACGTCGTCCTCCCCAACAGTTTCTGAAAAAAAAACCCGGTATATTTATTATTATTTGCAAAGGCCACAGGGGTACTCTGTACCGTCTACCTATTTCCCTTCCCTCTCCCGACAGTCACCCATTCACCTGTCTCCTGCACCCCCGGGGCGACCCCCTCCCTGTGGCTCCTCGGTTTCCCCTCGTCGGGCCAAAGGTCATCGAGCTGCAGCTCCGCTTCCTTAAACGTCCCCTCTGAGGAGCCGCAGCTCGGTGCGCCCGGCGCAGCTGCAGGTCACCCGGGAGGGTGGAGGTCTCCCAGAGCTCCCAAATCTCTCACAAAGAACAGAACATTCTTATTGCCCTAACTACACGCTGACAGATGAGGAAAGAGCAGGAAAAAAGCAGATGTCGCCTTTAAGAATCTCCCCACTCTAACACCGACCCACTCCAACAATGGCCGTTCTGCTTGCCCCCTGCCTCATTTTTATTTGACCTTGTCAATGACTCCCGATCTCCAACTGGCCGCCGTCAACTGACCTGGCCTCCGCAGCCGCCGGTGGCAATGAATTCCACAGATTCGCCACCCCCTGGCTAAAGAAATTCCTCCTCATCTCTGTTCTAATTAGAAGTCCTTCTAATCTGAGGCTTTGCCCTCTGACCTTAGACTTCCACTCTACCGGAAACATCCTCCCCACGTCCACCCAATCTAGGCCTTTCAATATCGACTCTTTCAGGTGAGGGGGGAATGCTCAATTGAGCCTGCCGCCTACCTTGCTGAATTTGAGGCATCAGTCTCGATATCAGCCCGTCCACTCTTAAGGACGGGGCCCGGCGGCCCAGGGAACCGGCTCGGAAGGTCGAGGGGTGCTTCCCGCTGAGGTCCAGGACACCGGCCCCTCCGTCGCTGTGGGGGTCTGAGAGGGCCTTGGAGAGGCAGCCTGTTGCCAGGACAACCACGAGGAGACTGACGTACACGGTGTTGGCCATCGCTGCAAGACAGAAAAGGGATCCACAGGTCTCTGAGCCTGGGAGTGCGAGCACGGCCTCAGTCCATCTCAGCATCTCCAAGGGCAACGGGGGGTCCACAGCAAAGCTCGCGATCCCTGTGCCCGTCGGGCAGGGCAGAGGCGCGTCGAGGATTTGCGCGGAGCTTCGGTTAAACCACCCGCAGAAGGCGATTAGAGTGAATTAAATGATTGCGTGTCGGAATCAGAATCAGGTTTATTTTCACTGGCAAACAGAGCAGCGCAAAAATACTGGGCGGATCTGGATCTCAGTCTGGTTGGAATGCTGTTGGGTTGACCCTATTGTTTGCAGGACGTGTGTGTGTGTGTGTGTGTGTGTGTGTGTGTGTTCCCTCTCTCCCCCTTCCTCCCCATCCCTCCCTCTCTCCCTCCCTCTCTCCCTCTCTCTCTCCCTCCCTCTCTCTCTTCTTCTCCCCCTCTCCCCCCTGTGGTTTTTTTTGGCTCTTTTTATAAAACTGGGTTATTCGAGCTTCTTGCCTCGTGGCTGCCTGTAAGCAGGCAAATTTCAAGGTTGTATTCTTCAAGAAAGCATTCTTCTAGGGTGCATCACAACCTGGTATGGAAGTTGTCCTGTCCAAAATCGAAAGAAGCCGCAGAAGATCGTGAACACGGCCCAGCACATCACACAGACCAATCTTCCGTCCGTGGACTCACTTTACACCGCACGCTGTCGGAGCAGTGCTGCCAGGATAATCAAGGACACGACCCACCCAGCCAACACACTTTTCGTCCCTCTTCCCTCCGGGAGAAGGCTCAGGAGCTTGAAGACTCGTACGGCCAGATTTGGGAACAACTTCTTTCCAACTGTGATCAGACTGCTGAACGGATCCTGACCCGGATCTGGGCCGTACCCTCCAAATATCCAGACCTGCCTCTCAGCTTTTTTGCACTACCTTACTTTCCCTTTTCTATTTTCTATTTATAATTTAGAATTTAAATTTTTAATATTTACTAATTTTAGCTATTTTAAATATTTAATATTTGTAATCCAGGGAGTGTGAAGCGCAGAATCAAATATCGCTGTGATGATTGTACGTTCTAGTATCAATTGTTTGGCGACAATAAAGTATAAAGTATAAAGTAATGCAGGAGGAGCTCAGCAGGTGAGCCAGCATCGATGGAAATGATTAAACAGTCGAAGTTTCGGCCTGTTTCTCTTCATCAGGACTTGTGGTAAAGTATGCTGTTTTGCGGCAGCAAATAGTTATTTTAAAACTATTAGTTAGTAATGTACAGTGCTGTGTAAAAGTCATGGGCACATTTCTATACAGCTTGGGTGCCTAAGTACTGTGTTATAACATTGGACTTCACCTAAACGCTAAAAAGACAGAGTACATGGCGTTTAACTGCGACGAAGGTACTCTCAAGACCGTAGAGAATGATACCACTAAGAAAGTCTTTGACTACAAGTATCTCAGGTCAAGAATGATGAGTTCGGAGAAGGACATGAAGATACGGATGGCGCTGGCGTGGAGGGCTATGAACGACATGAAGGAAATCTGGACGTCGAATCTGACCAGAGGGCTTAAAAAGAGGATTTTCACAGCAGTCATAGAGTCCATTCTCATGTACGGATGCGAGACGTGGACACTCACCAAGACATTGCGAAAGTCTCTCGATGGTTGCTATTCACGAATGCTCCGGATGGCTCTTGACGTGAGTTGGCGCAGTACATGACGAACGTCGAGCTCTGTAATGACCTACTGATGCTCACCACTAAAATCGAGGCGAGAAGACTGCAACTAGCGGGGCACTGTCTACGCCACCCCGAGCTACCTGCCAGCCTAGTCATCATATGGGAGCCCAAGCATGGGAGGATGAACCCTGGGCGCCCTCCTGAGACTATGGTCAACACGCTCCTAGAAGACAGCGGCGCGGCTAATGTAGATGAACCGAACACACTGATGATGGAGAGTGAGAAGTGGAGAGTCCGTCATCGTGCCTGACGCCGGCCGGCCCCCTGGGTGTGAGTCGATGTTATAGTAGTAGTATTAGTCAACGTGGAGCGGAGAGCGAGTTTGTAAATCTGATGGGAGCAAAGGAGGTTGGAGCTGTACGTGAGGGGTGAGGGACGGGTGGCAGAGAGGGAACGCCAGGGGCGGGGGCGGGGGCAGACACACCGACCCCTGAGACACCAAGCAAGGTCATTTGATTCTAAACAATTGGATCACTGACCATTACAGCACGTCCCTCTGGTGCTTCCAGCACCCTCCCCTCTCCCTTCCCCTTTTCCCAATCATGACTCCCATATCCCTGCCCTCCCCTTTCCACTCTCGGTCCTCATTAGTAGACTGATGGTGGCGACTCATTGCTCTCCGGCTGAAGAAATTACTCCTCATCTCTGTTCTAAAGGGACGTCCCTGTATTCTGATGTTTTGCCTTCTGGTCCTAGTCTCTCCTACCCGCCCCCCTCCCCCCACCACCACCCCGCAACTACGGGAAACATCCTTTCCACATCCACTCTATCTAGCCCTTTCGATATTCAATCGGATGCAATGAAATCTCCCCCCTCATTCTTCTAAACTCCAATGAGTCCAGGCCCAGAGCTGACGCATCCGAAAAAAAACAACTGGGAAATCATTTTGCAGTCGTTCACTCTGTCGTGAGTGGGAAGGG
The DNA here is from genome assembly GCF_030028105.1 of Mobula birostris. NCBI lineage: Eukaryota > Metazoa > Chordata > Chondrichthyes > Myliobatiformes > Myliobatidae > Mobula > Mobula birostris. The sequence continues at coordinate 7,265,550 of NC_092402.1, forward strand.
TTCGATTGATCTTGGAAAAGGGCCTGTGCTGTTCTACGTTCTATGTTCTACATTGTTCTGTCCGAGTTTAGACTGTTGGGTACAGTTCTGGTCACCACACTACAGGAAGGACATGGTAGGAATGGTAGCACACGGTACCGGTCCGCGTTGGGGCCGCTTCTTTTTACATTGTACATCAACGATTTGGATTATGGAATAGATAGCTTCGTGGCTAAGTTTGCTGACGATACGAAGATAGGTGGAGGGGCCGGTAGTGCTGAGGAAACGGAGAGTCTGCAGAGAGACTTGGATAGATTGGAAGAATGGACGAAGTGGCAAATGAAATACCATGTTGGAAATTGTATGGTTATGCACTTTGGCAGAAGAAATAAACAGGCAGACTATTATTTAAATGGGGAGAGAATTCAAAGTTCTGAGATGGAACAGGACTTGGGAGTCCTCGTTTAGGATACCCTTAAGGTTAACCTCCAGGTTGAGTCGGTGGTGAAGAAGGCGAATGCAACGTTGGCATTCGTTTCTAGAGGAATAGAGTATAGGAGCAGGGATGTGATGTTGAGGCTCTATAAGGCGCTGGTGAGACCTCACTTGGAGTACTGTGGGCAGTTTTGGTCTCCTTATTTAAGAAAGGATGTGCTGACGTTGGAGAGGGTACAGAGAAGATTCACTAGAATGATTCTGGGAATGAGAGGGTTAACATATGAGGAACGTTTGTCCGCTCTTGGACTGTGTTCCTTGGAGTTTAAAAGAATGAGGGGAGACCTCATAGAAACATTTCAAATGTTGAAAGGCATGGACAGAGTGGATGTGGCAAAGTTGTTCCCCATGATGGGGGAGTCTAGTACGAGAGGGCATGACTCAAGGATTGAAGGGCGCCCATTCAGAACAGAGATGCGAAGAAATTATTTTAGCCAGAGGGTGGTGAATCTATGGAATTTGTTGCCACGGGCGGCAGTGGAGGCCAAGTCATTGGGTGTATTTAAGGCA
>NC_092402.1:7271533-7309466 GCF_030028105.1 Mobula birostris
CCTTACTTTCTCAATAAGCCTTGCATGGGGTACCTTATCAAATGCCTTGCTGAAATCCATATACACGACATCTATGGCTCTACCTTCATCAATGTGTTTAGTCACATCCTCAAAAAAATCAGTCAGACTCGTAAAGCATGACCTGCCTTTGACAAAGCCATGCTGACTATTCCTAATCATATTATGCCTCTCCAAATGTTCGTAAATCCTGCCTCTCAGGATCTTCTCCATCAACTTACCAACCACTGAAGTAAGGCTCACTGGCCTATAATTTCCTGGACTATCTCTACTCCCTTTCTTGAATAAGGGAACAATATCCGCAACCCTCTAATCTTCCAATCCTCTGGAACCTCTCCCATCCTCATTGGTGATGCAAAGATTATCACCAGAGGCTCAGCAATCTCCTCCCTCACTTCCCACAGTAGCCTGGGGTACATCCCATCTGGTCCCGGTGACTTATCCATCTTGATGTTTTCCAAAACCTCCAGCACATCCTCTTCGTTAATATCTACATGCTCAAGCTTTTCAGTCCATTGCAAGTCATCCCTACAATCGCCAAGGTCCTTTTCCATAGTGAATTGCCAAAATCCTTTTTCGCGGTAAATCACCAAGATCCTTATAATGGGGGCGACCACAATGCTCCAGAAGTTATGGAGTTCCTTCTTGAATACTAGGATCAACAATTCCTCGGTGTCTAGTCCTGACACAAGCTTCGTATCTCTTTTCTAGGTGACTTCATATGTTTCCAAATTCATGGCCATTCCACCAATGAGAATGGGTTGCCATTGTCTGGTCTACCCACTTCCGTTGAAACCATCTCGGTCTGTACTTGGCCATCTTCTCTGTTGTTCGGGGTCCCCATTCCTGCCTCTACCGTATGTCACTAAGTTGTCTTTGTTCTCCCACGTTTCCTCCCCCCTTCAGGGGTCCAATGAAGTGCTGACGTGATGATGGAGTCAGCCTCCCTTCTCATCTCCAACGTTCCCTCGTGATGATTGTGGCCGTGTCCTCTTGATGGCACTGGAGGAGTAAGGCGTGGTTGGAGATCTTTCTTGGCCAGAAGACACAGGCTCATGGCGGAACGGCCACGGCTTGGCGAGGTTGCTCTCTGTCGTGTGTCAGCATGCTGAACACAGCTCTGCTACAGCCTCACCTTGGCGTGGACGCTCTACTTAACTGATCCCCACATGTTGCTCATGGATCTGAAGATGTTTCCAGCTTTGCTGGGTCAGCACTGGATGTCGTCCTTGGCCCCACCATCTTGCCGAATGATACTGTCCAGGTAGATGAATCTGCCGGTGTGCGTAGAATCGAATTGAATTGACTTTATTACCTACATCCTTCACATACACGAGGAGTAAAAATCTTTACGTTACGTCTCCATCTAAATCTGCAATGTGCAGCTTATAGTAATTTATAATAAATAGTATGTATAACAATGTGCTGGGCACGTGGCCCAGTGGTTAAGGTGTTCGTCTAGTGAACTGAAGGTCGCTAGTTTGAGCCTCAGCTGAGGCAGCATGTTTGTGTCCTTGAGCAAGGCACTTAACCGCACATTGCTCTAGTGTCTGTGCGAGGAGTGGTGCCCCACACAGACTTCCAATCTGCACCTTGTAAGGCATGAAAATGCCTGACGCAGGCCTCTCATGATCTGAGTCGACGTTCCCTCCCCATAACAATATAACATAGAAATACAGTTGTGTCAGCATGAATTAATCAGTTTGGTGGCCTGGTGGGGTGGGCACGTGGCCAAGTGGTTAAGGCATTGGACTAGCAACCTGAAGGTCGTGAGTTCGAGCCTCAGCCGAGGCAGCGTGTTGTGTCCTTGAGCAAGGCACTTAACCACACATTGCTCTGCGACGACACCGGTGCCAAGCTGTATGGGTCCTTGGACAACATTGGTGTCGTGGAGAGGGGAGACTTGCAGCATGGGCAACTGCCGGTCTTCCATACAACCTTGCCCAGGCCTGCGCCCTGGAGAGTGAAGACTTTCCAGGTGCAGATCCATGGTCTCGCAAGACTACCGGACGGCCTGGTGGAAGAAGCTGTCCCAGAGCCCGTTGGTCCTGGCTTTTATGCTGCGGTACCGTTTCCCGGTTGGTAGCAGCTGGAACAGAAGGAGTAAAGTACAAATCCAGGTTGAAACTTACTGTCATTCAACCGTACACATGCGTACAGGTAACTGAAGCAGTGGTCCTCAGGGATCAAGCTTGGCGGGTTAACTTGTCATTGTACATTGCCCCATGATTAGGCTAGGGTTAAATCGCGGATTGTTGGGTGGTGGAAATGGACGGTCCAGAGGTCCTATTCCGTTCTATATCTCAATGAGTAAATAGATAGATAAATAAAAACCCAGTACTTATATCACATAGGCTAATACTAGCACAATAATATTAACAGGTAAAAAAAAAGTACTCTGTAGATGTAGAAGTTGACATAAAACGAATGCACGACATATAGTTAAATATACAACAGTGTTCCTGCTACAGGCAGTGTCGTGAATAACTTGTGCTGGGTGGTAACAGGGTGTTCAGAAGTCTCACAGCCTGGGGGGCGGGGAGCAGCTGACAGTCCCTGTTCCTATACTGCAGTACCTACCTGCCTGGTGGTAGGAGGTCAAAGGGACTGTGGGATGGTTGGGAGGGGGCCTTGATTATTCTGAGGGCTCTGCGAAGACAGCACTTCTGGTACATGTCCTGGTGCAGACTAAGGCATAGACTTTTTACTAAACGGGGGGCAAATTCAGAAACCAGAGGTGCAAAGGGACTTGGTTGTCTTTGCGCAGCATTCTCTAAAGGTTAGCTTGTAGGATGAGTCAGTGGCGAGGTAGGCATGCTTCCGTGCACATATCCTTTCTTGCCACACTGCTGGAATATTATTTTATTTAACGTGAATATCATTTTTTATGACTTTTTTTATTGCAACACCAACAAATTACATTCAATACAACTAGTTGCCAGTTTCATTTTGACTGTTTATCCCAGCCACCCCCCAACCTTCATCACCATCTCCCCTCTACCCCTCTCTCCCTCCCATCCCTCCCCCTCCACCAACCAACCGAATAGTAGTGCATACCCAGACAAAACATTTTAACAAAAGATCTTTTAATAGACAATAGAGAATAGGTGCAGGAGTAGGCCATCTGGCCCTTCCAGCCAGCACCGCCATTCACTGTGATCATGGCTGATCATCCACAATCAGTACCCCATTCCTGCCTTCTCCCCATCTCCCTTGACTCCGCTATCATTAAGAGCTCTATCTAACTCTTTCTTCAAATTTGTCCACATTAAGATTGTGTTTAGTCGTGCATCAGTTACTCTTGGTGATTGAAGTTCCAGCTAAGAAATTTAACACCGAGAATGAGACGTCAAATGGGACTGGTTCCTGACCCATATTGTTCTTTTCGCCCCCACGGAACCATTGGCTCTTTTATACATATGGTATGGGAATGTCAAGGGTTTTTTGGTTTGTAGGGGAAGGTTATCAGTACTCTTACAAAACTAACAGGGATACAATTACCAATGGACCCCGCTGTACATCTTCTAAATGATGGCTCCCACCCTTCCCCTACGGAAAAACCACGCAAAGTCTGGCTGGCGGGCCTGACTGCAGCTAAGAAGATTGCAGTCCAGCGTTGGAAACCTCCCCACGATATTTCAAATACTCACTGGCTTCGGAGCTTATATTATATTATGTTTTAATGAATATAGTCCAAAAGATTTCTAAATACAGTAATAAATGTACCACAGGCTTTACTTTGAAACATTTTAGAGCTTCAACCTATTTCCATTGTCAGTGTTTCAAATTACGACACCATTACAAATTGTAACAATAAACACAGAATGGAAGCTCATTGTGAACAAACCAATTCCGTCCAGTCAAAACATTTTATTTTTGCCAAATTCTGCCTGTCAGTTGTTTTGGCTGCCTGGCATTGCTTTCCTGTGTTGTGAGTTGTGGCCTGAATTTGTTTGATGTGAAAAATTCTATACTCTGACTTCTTGACATCGTTGGAACATTTCAAGCTTCTAGTGCTGACTGCGAACATTATGGATCCAACCAAATGCAAATCCGGAAACAGACAAGAAGTGGAACAGTTGGATGATCTAACGAGGATTAAGAAGTATCTTTCATCTGGATACGAAATTAATCAGGACAGTGTTTATATGACGATCGATTAGAGAAAAAGTTTACAAAATGTGGAAAATTTTCTTTTTTGTACTGCATTTCATTAGACCCTTCAATTAATAAGCAAAATCAAAATTATGTGACTTTTCAATTTTCTTTTTAAATATTCATAGCATGCATATTAGAAAGAAAAAGCATTGAAAATCCTGTGAAGTTTTCAAGCCGTGTAAAAATTTCTTGCTCAGAGCAATGGTTGATTCGCACAGCTGTGAAAAAAAAAAGACTGGCATGAACGTTGAGCAGGATATCCTCTTTTATTCCAGCATAAGGGAGACTAAACCAGAAAGCAAAGTTTAAGTTGAGAGGGGAAAGATTTAAAAGGAGGAACAAGGATTTTCCCACAGTAGCTAGAATGAGTGGTGGAGGCAGGTACAATTACAAGATTTAGAAGACATAAGACTATAAGATATTAAGACATAGGAGCAGAATTAGGCCATTCAGCCCATCAAGTCTGATCCATCATGGTGGATCCATTTCCCTCTCAACCCCATTCTCCTGCTTTCTCCCTGTAACCTTTCATGCCCTGACTAATCAGAAACCTATCAACCTTCGCTTTAAGTATACCCAATTACTTGGCCACAACAGCCATGGATACACCTGAAGAAATTCCCCCTCATCTCCTTTCTAAATGAAAGCCTCTCTATTCTGAGGCTGTGCCCTTCGGTCCTAGACTCCCACCACCACCCTTTCCACTCTATCTTGGCATACAGTTCTGATTGCCTCACTATAGAAAGGACGTTGAGATTTTGGAGAGGGTGCAGAAGAGGTTTACCAGGATGCTGCCTGGATTGGAGGGCGTGTGCTATAATGAGTGGGACAAACTTGGGTTGTTTTCTCTGGAGTGTTGGGGACTGAGAGGAGATCTGATCGAGGTTTACAAGATTATGAGAAGCTTAGTTTGGATTAGATTATTAGATTATGAGGACACTCAGTCCTCATCTATTGTCATTTAGAAATGCATGCATGCATTAAGAAATGATACAATTTTCCTCCAGAGTGTTATCACACAAAAAAAAGGACAAACCAAAGACTAACACTGACAAGACCATATAATTATAACATATAGTTACAACAGTGCAAAGCAAGACTATAACTTGATAAAGAGCAGACCATGGGAATGGTAAAAAAAAGTCTCAAAGTTCTGATTGACTCCCAATAGTCTCCGATAGCAGGCAGCAGAAGGGAGAAACTCTCTTTGCCATAAACCTCCAGGCACCGACAACTGTCGATGCATTGGAAGCTCCTGACCATAGCCGAGTTTGTCCGAAAACTTCGAGCCTCGGACCACTCCTTTGAGACCGAGCACCGAGGACCATCTCTGCCGAGTGCTTCGACCGCACCCCGGCCGCCGAGCAACAAGAAAAGCCGAGAATTCGGGGCCTTCCCCTCCATAGATTCTGGATCGCACAGTAGCAGCGGCAGCGAAGCAGGCATTTCAGAAGTTTCTCCAGGTGTTCCTCCGTACTCTCACGTCCGCCTCCATCAAATCAGGATTGTGCACGGCACCCTACTTGACAGATTACAGATATCGTTCACCGGAGTGGCCGCTGCGAGCTGCGTCACGCCGCCATCTTCTCCTCCTCCTCTGATTATAGACAGTAGGCAGTAGATAGAGTAGACAGACAGTATCTGCTTCTCAGGGTTGAAATGTCTAACACCAGAGGGCATACAATTGAAGGTGAGGGGGGGTAGGTTCAAGGGGGATGTGAGGGGTAAGTTTTTACTCAGAGAGTGGTGGATGCCGGGAATGTGCTGTCTGGAATGGAGGATTTTAAGAGACGTTCAGATAGGCACATTGATGTGAGGAAGATGGAAGGATATGGACATGGTGTAGGTAGGAGGGATTAGTGTCTGGGTGTTCCTGATTTGCCTTTTAGCCGGGTCAGCACAGCAACGTGGGCCGAGTGGCCAGTGCCTGCACTGTACTCTGTTCCATGTTCTGTGAAGCAGGTACACAGACTCTCCGTACAGTGTGTGACCCAGCTCCAAGAGTGAGCTCCCTCTCCTCAGATCAGAAATAAGGCGACGAATTTTGTCAAAGTCAACGTGGGAGAGTCCCGTGTGAACAAGCTGTGTTCCTTTACCGAAACTATCAGAATCAAAATCAGACACGAGGAAATCTGCAGATGCTGGAATTTCAAGCAACAGACATAAAAGTTGCTGGTGGAACGCAGCAGGCCAGGCAGCATCTCTAGGAAGAGGTACAGTCGACGTTGCGGGCCGAGACCCTTCGTCAGGACTAACTGAAAGAAGAGCTAGTCCTCTCATATCCCTTTTGCCAATCACCTGTCCAGCTCTTGGCTCCATCCCTCCCCCTCCTGTCTTCTCCTATCATTTCGGATCTCCCCCTCCCCCTCCCACTTTCAAATCTCTTACTAGCTCTTCCTTCAGTTAGTCCTGACGAAGGGTCTCGGCCCGAAACGTCGACTCTACCTCTTCCTAGAGATGCTGCCTGGCCTGCTGCGTTCACCAGCAACTTTTATGAGAATCAAAATTAGGGTTATTGCCACTGGTACATGCCATGAAATTTGTTGTTTTGCAGCAGCAGTACAGTGAAATATATAAAACTCCTCCTGGTGAAGGGTCTCGGCCCGAAACGTCAACTGTTTATTCCCCTCTATAGATGCTGTCTGATGTGTTGAGTTCCCTCAGTGTTTTGTGTGTGTGTGTGTCTGTGTCTGTGTGTCGCTCTGGATTTCCAGCATCTGCAGAATCTCTTGTGTTTGCAATATAGAAAGGTGAATTATAAATCATAATCAGAAATTTATGTTTAAAAAACTAAATTAAAGAATTTGTACAAAAGAGAGCAGAACTACTGAGGTAGTGTCTATGGGTTCATTGCTCATTTAGAAATCTGATGGTGAGAGAAAGAAGCTGCTCCTGAATCGTTGAGTGTGTGTCTTCAGGCTCCTGTACCTCCTCCCTGATGGCAGAGGGGAAGAAGCTGTTTCTGAATCGTTGAGTGTGTGTCTTCAGGCTCCTGTACCTCCTCCCTGATGGCAGAGGGGAAGGAGCTGTTCCTGAATCGTTGAGTGTGTGTCTTCAGGCTCCTGTACCTCCTCCCTGATGGCAGAGGGGAAGAAGCTGTTTCTGAATCGTTGAGTGTGTGTCTTCAGGCTCCTGTACCTCCTCCCTGATGGCCGAGGGGAAGAAGCTGTTCCTGAATCGTTGAGTGTGTGTCTTCAGGCTCCTGTACCTCCTCCCTGATGGCCGAGGGGAAGAAGCTGTTCCTGAATCGTTGAGTGTGTGTCTTCAGGCTCCTGTACCTCCTCCCTGATGGCAGAGGGGAAGGAGCTGTTCTTGAATCGTTGAGTGTGTGTCTTCAGGCGGCTGTACCTCCTCCCTGATGGTAGCAACGAGAAGAGGGCACGTCCTGGGTGGTGGGGGTCCTTAAGATGGACGCCGCCTTCTCAAGGCATCACCTTTTGAAGTTGTCCTCAACGGTGTGGAGGCTAGTGTCCATGATTGGACCCGACACTGGCTTTTCTGACAGTAAACTTTAAGCTTCACTTTTGTCCATTTTGTTTTTGGTCCTTTACGGTTGCTGAAAAGGACCTTGGGAAGTGGACGTGTATCCCGTGTCCACAGGGCGGGGCTGTTGACAGACTGTAACACAAAGCCCCGGGGACGGGGGGAGTTGATGGCACGCAGATTGGCTTTGTTCAGTCGACAAGGGCACTCAATGAAAGATCAAAGGGCTTTACAGGGGCTTGCCAATTGAAGGCATTCAGACCAATGCAACAATAGCAAGAGCGCACACTCTGAAATGAAGGGTGCTTCAGATAAAAATAAACATCATCCCTCCATACAAACCAAAAGTACATCTCCGTGGAATGAATTCATTGGACAATAATGACGCTCATGAACTGTCTTGGTGGTTCAGAATTAGTTTTGGACCTTTAAACTGCCGGATCAGACCCCCGGGAGGAGATGAAACAACATTGCTTTGTTACACGACATTGTCCAGCAGAGGAGGAGACTATTCGGCAAGAATAATCTGGACACAGGACATGGAGATGGCCAACACAGCGCAGTTCAAAGTTCAAAGCACGTTTAATACCAAACGTCTTCAGGCATTCTCAGTAGATACAAGGACACCACGCCAGAGAGTGGTGGTGGATAACTGTTTGTCAGATTGGAGGCCGGTGACTAGTGGTGTGCCTCAGGGATCTGTACTGGGTCCAATGTTGTTTGTCGTATACATTAATGATCTAGATGATGGGGTGGTAAATTGGATGAGTAAGTATGCAGATGATACTAAGATAGGTGGAGTTGTGGATAATGAAGTAGGTTTTCAAAGCTTGCCGAGAGATTTAGGCCAGTTAGAAGAGTGGGCTGAAAGATGGCAGATGGAGTTTAATGCTGATAAATGTGAGGTGCTACATTTTGGTAGGACTAATCAAAATAGGACATACATGGTAAATGGTAGGGCATTGAAGAATGCAGTAGAACAGAGGGATCTAGGAATAATGGTGCATAGTTCCCTGAAGGTGGAATCTCATGTGGATAGGGTGGTGAAGAAAGCTTTTGGTTTGCTGGCCTTTATAAATCAGAGCATTAAGTATAGGAGTTGGGATGTAATGTTGAAATTGTACAAGGCATTGGAGAGGCCAAATTTGGAGTATAGTGTACAGTTTTGGTCACCGAATTTTAGGAAAGATGTCAACAAAATAGAGAGAATACAGAGAAGATTTACTAGAATATTACCTGGCTTTCATCGCCTAAGTTACGGAGAAAGGTTGAACGAGTTGGGTCTTTATTCTTTGGAACGTAGAAGATTGAGGAGGGACTTGATAAAGGCGTTTAAAATTATGAGGGGGATAGATAAAGTTGATGTGGATAGACTTTTTCCATTGAGATTGGGGGAGATTGAAACAAGAGGACATGAGTTGAGAGTTAAAGGGCAAAAGTTTAGGGGTAACATGAGGGGGAACTTCTTCACTCAGAGAGTGGTAGCTGTGTGGAACGAGCTTCCAGCAGAAGTGGTTGAGGCAGGTTCAATGTTGTCGTTTAAAGCTACATTGGATAGACATATAGACAGGAAAGGAATGGAGGGTTATGGGCTGAGTGCAGGTCGGTGGGACTAGGTGAGAGTAAGAGTTCGGCATGGACTAGAAGGGCCGAGATGGCCTTCTTCCGTGCTCTAATTGTTGCATATAGAAACACAATGGAATCAATTAAAAAAACACACACACAATCAAAGACGGACAAATAACCGATGTGCAAAAGAAAACAAACTGTACAAATACAAAGTCTAACAAATAATAATAATAAATAAATGATAAATCATATTGAGAACATGAGTTGCTGTGTCCTGGAAAATGAGTCCATAGGTTGTGGGATCAGTTCAGAGTCGAGGTGAGTGAAGTTACCCACGCTGCTACAGCAGCCCGATGGTTGTGGGGTAATAATTGATCCTGAAGCAGGCGCTGTGGGATCGAAGGCTCCTTTGTGTCCACCCCTGTGGCTGCGGTATGAAAAGAACATGGCCTGAATGGCGGGGGACCTTGCTGATGGATGCTGCTCTCTTGTGACAGCGCTCCTTATTGCGGAGAGGGTTTGGTGACTACAGGACCTTCGGCCCAAAATATTTCCCCTACAAATAACCTACAATCGAACCCTGCCCTCCACACAGCTCTCCAGTTTTCCATCAGCCATGTGCCTACCTATGAGATTCTTAAATGTCCTTAATATATCTGCCTCTACCAACACCCCGATGATACATTCCACACACCCACCTCTCTTCTATGTAAAAAAAGGCCCTAGCTTTGACATCCCTCCTGTACTTTCCTCCAGTCTCCTTAAAATTATGCCACTCGTGTTAGCTATTTCTGTCCTGAGAAGAAATCTCTGGCAGTCCACTATCAATGCCCCTTATCTTCTACATCTCTATCAAGTCACATCTCTTCTTCCTTCTCTCCAAAGAGAAAGGTTCTAGCTCACTCAACCTGGCCTCATAAAGCATGCTTTCTAATCCTGGTGAACCTCCTCTCCACCCTCTCTAATCCAGGCAGCATTCTGGTAAATCTTCTCTGCACCCTCTCTGATCCAGACAGCATCCTGGTGAATCTCCTCTGCACCCTCTCTAATCCAGGCAGCATCCTGGTGAATCTCCTCTGCACCCTCTCTAATCCAGGCAGCATCCTGGTAAATCTTCTCTGCACCCTCTCTGATCCAGACAGCATCCTGGAGAATCTCCTCTGCACCCTCTCTAATCCAGGCAGCATCCTGGTGAATCTCCTCTGCACCCTCTCTAATCCAGGCAGCATCCTGGTGAATCTTCTCTGCACCCTCTCTGATCCAGATAGCATCCTGGAGAATCTCCTCTGCACCCTCTCTAATCCAGGCAGCATCCTGGTGAATCTCCTCTGCACCCTCTTTAATCCAGGCAGCATCCTGGTGAATCTCCTCTGTACCCTCTCTAATCCAGGCAGCATCCTGATAAATCTCTTCTGCACCCTATCTAATCCAGGCAGCATCCTGGTGAATCTCCTCTGCATCCTCTCTAATCCAGGCAGCATCCTGGTGAATCCCCTCTGCACCCTCTTTAATCCAGGCAGCATCCTGGTGAATCCCCTCTGCACCCTCTTTAATCCAGGCAGCATCCTGGTGAATCTCCTCTGTACCCTCTCTAATCCAGGCAGCATCCTGGTGAATCTCCTCTGCACCCTCTCTAATCCAGGCAGCATCCTGGTGAATCTCCTCTGCACCCTCTCTAATCCAGGCAGCATCCTGGTGAATCTCCTCTGCACCCTCTCTAAGGCTTCCACATCCTTCCCATAATGAAGTGACCAGAACTGAAAACAATATTCAAAGTGTCATCCAACCAGGGTTTTATAGAGCTGCAACTTTACCTCGCAACATGTGAACTCAATACCCCAACGTACCAAAGACATTCTATCAATTTACGTAGCAATTTTGAGGAAAGCCAGAGTTTGCTCAACCTCCCTAGATAAATTTTATTTTTGTTTTATTTAGCGAAATAGCCAGAACAACGAGCCACCCCGCCCAGAGACCCAGCTATTTAAACCTCGCCTAATCACAGGACAACTTACAATGGTCAATTTTCCTACTAACCGGTACATCTATGTAAAGTGGGAGGAAACCAGGGCACCCAGAGGAAACCGATGGATGCGTCCAACGGGGAGGACATAGACACTCCTTACAGACTGTGCCAGGATTCAACACCCAACTCCAGAACATCTACACTGTTGTAGCTAACCACAACACTACCACAGCACCCAGCTCGGGTTTATCTCGGAACTCCAGCGTCTGCAGCCCTTTGCTTTCAGAATATCTTGTTGTTTACCCTGACTCGATGCCTCACCCAGCGAGTTCACTTGCCCCGCCGTGTGGAACCCGGCTGTCTGTCACACTTCAAGATCCCACAAACATGTTTAGCATGGTGGTTAACACTGGTGGGGGCGGGGGGGAATAATTTGAAATTGTTATTATCATTATCTCATAATTTTAATGAGATTCACCAAGATGCTGCCTGGATTAGAGAGCAGGTCTTATGAGGAAAGGTTGAGCGAGCTCGGGCTTTCCTCTTTGGAGCGAAGGAGGGTGAGAGGTGACTTGATAGTGTACCAGATGATAAGAGGCACAGATCGAGTGGACAGCCAGAGACTTTTTCCCAGGGCGGAAATGGCTAATACCTGGGGGCGTAATTTAAGGAGATTGGAGGAAAGTATAGTGAGTATGTCAGAGGTAAGTTTTTTTACGCGGAGGGTGGTGGGTGTGTGAAACGTTTTGGTGAGGGTGGTGGTAGAGGCAGATACATTAGGGACATTGAACAAACTCTAAGGTACAGGGATGATAGAAAAATGGAGGGTTATGCAGGAGGGAAGGGTTAAATTGATCTTGGGATCGGTGAAAAGGTCAGTAAAACATTGTGAACTGAAGGGTCTGTACTGTGCTGTAATGTCTGATGCTTTAACAATGAGATAGATGGATGATTAATTTGTTTTTTTTTGGTGGGAGAGGCTGGGGGAGCAGTATTCTTACAATCTTCATTGTGTTCCCTCACGCAGCTTTGCCCAGCTGAATCCACAAAAACACACAGACACACAGACACACAGACACACACACACACACACACACACACAGACACACACACACACACACACACACACACACACACACACACACACACACACACACACACACACACACACACACTACTAATCCTTGCTAACAATCCCATGTGAATCACTTCGAAATGTGGCCAGCAAGAATCACTTCGAAATGTGGCCAGCAACAGCAGACGGGTCTCTCTGGACAATAAGCAGCCTCTGACAAACTGCGGGGGGGGGGGGGTGTTTCAAGAAGCTGCTTCCAAGAGGTTTCGCCTCTGCTCTCCTCAACAAAAACACACCCTCGGCGTAACCTGGCCGTGTGGAGGAACAGAGGCATTTTTTGAGAGCCCGCGTCCACTGATCTCCCAGAGTAGCTGCACAGGTTGACACGGTGGTTAAGACGGAGTATGTTGTGTTGGACTTCATTAGCTGTCTTCTTCTGGGGCAGTCTCTTCAAGACGGCTGACTCCCCGGCCATTACCAATACTTCTCTGAGATTGTCTGCCTGGCGTCAGCGGTCGCATCACCAGGACTTGTGATCTGCTCCGGCTGCTCGTACAACCGTCCACCACCTGATCCCACGGTTTCACCTGACCCTGATCGGGGGGGCTAGTCAGGTGCTACACCTTGCCCAAGGGTGACCTGCAGGCTAGCGGAGGGAAGGAGCGCCTCACACCTCCTTTGGTAGAGACGTATCTCCACCCCACCAACCTCAAGAAGACTTTACCTCACTATTTTTTGTTCTCTTTTTTTAGTCATAGTCATAGTCATGGTCATACTTTATTGATCCCGGGGGAAATTGGTTTTCGTTACAGTTGCACCATCAATAATTAAATAGTAATAAAACCATAAATAATTAAATAGTAATATGTAAATTATGCCAGGAAATCAGTCCAGGACCAGCCTATTGACTCAGGGTGTCTGACCCTCCAAGGGAAGAGTTGTAAAGTTTGATGGCCACAGACAGGAATGACTTCCTATGATGCTCTGTGTTGCATCTCGGTGGAATGAGTCTCTGGCTGAATGTACTCCTGTGCCCAACCAGTTCATTATGTAGTGGATGGGAGACATTGTCCAAGATTGCATGCAACCTAGACAGCATCCTCTTTTCAGACACCACGGTCAGAGAGTCCAGTTCCATCCCCACAACATCACTGGCCTTACGAATGAGTTTGTTGATTCTGCTGGTGTCTGCTACCCTCAGCCTGCTGCCCCAGCGCACAACAGCAAACATGATAGCACTGGCAACCACAGACTCATAGAACATCCTCAGCATTGTCTGGCAGATGTTAAAAGACCCCAGTCTCCTCAGGAAATAGAGACGGCTCTGACCCTTCTTGTAGACAGCCTCAGTGTTCTTTGACCAGTCCAGTTTATTGTCAATTCGTATCCCCAGGTATTTTTAATCCTCCACCATGTCCACACTGACCCCCTAGATGGAAACAGGGGTCAACAGTACCTTAACTCTCCTCAGGTCTACCACCAGCTCCTTAGTATTTTTCACATTAAGCTGTGGATAATTCTGCTCACACCATGTGACAAAGTTTCCTACCGTAGCCCTGTACTCAGCCTTATCTCCCTTGCTGATGCATCCAACTATGGCAGAGTCATCAGAAAACTTCTGAAGATGACAAGACTCTGTGCAGTAGTTGAAGTCCGAGGTGTAAATGGTGAAGAGAAAGGGAGACACGACAGATGCAAAATTTTAAAGTGCAGAACAATATATTTCATGACTTATTTAACCCATGCACACCATACCTCACCACTTTGGCTCAAAACCACACATCTCACGACTTCTATCGGCGATAATTAACCCGATTCTGATTCTGGGGCAATTGTACTGACCATCGCCCAAACACAAACACACACCGGAAAGTTGAAGTGAAGAGCAGTTGGTTGAAGTGTTAGATATAATTGTAAGGGGAGTGTGCGCGGAAGGGAACAGTCCCACCCTCTCCCCTGACCCCCACTCCGAACTCTACGATAAATATCAAAGAAGGTCAAAACCTGAGTCGAGCGGAGAGGAGGATTAACTGGCAGTAAGGGAATGACTCACTTTGAATCTCTCTGCCCTTTTCTCCCTTCCGAGACGCAGCCGAAAAGGTCAGGGTGTTTTCGATTATTCCCGCTATTTAATCGGGGCGGGGGGGGGGGGGGTCACCTGGGAGCGCAGAGCAAAGTTCGGATGCCGATGATCTTGCTTCTGGAACAAGAAAAGTCTGGAGTTCAAATCCGACGTCCTCTGTAGGAAAGTTCTCCTCTCCTTTTCCGTGAAGGAGTCCTCGATGGTGAGGGATGGGGGGTGGGGGGGGGGGGGGAACGACTGGCTGTGTTTGCCTAGGTGGGGGTGGGTGCTCTTCATGACCAGGACGCGTCAGGGCTTCAAGGGGGTCACAGGTGACAAAGGCGCAGATGACCTTCTCGGCTGAGAAATGGTTTGCTCAGACTGCAAAGCCTCCACATGACCGGGGGAAACGCGGGGAAGAAAATCGGGGAGTGTTGGGTGGCCGACGGGCACCAGAAAGAGAGACCACGCTCCATCTGCAATCGCCTTCTGCCTTCTATGGGCAAGCCAGTTCCCTAACCACAAAGCAAAACGCTGAAGGGGAACGTAAAGGGGAATCTTCTTCAGCCAGAGGAAGTGGTTCTATTTCAACATTTAAGAGAAGTTTGGATAAGACCATAAGACCATAAGATATAGGAGCAGAAGTGGGCCATTCGGCCCATCGAGACTACTCCGCCGTTCAATCATGGGCTGATCCAATTCTCCCAGTCATTCCCACTCTCCTGCCTTCTCCTCATACCCTTTGATGCCCCGGATAATCAAGAACCTATCTATCTCTGACTTAAACACGCCCAATGACTTGGCCTCCACAGCCGCTCGTGGCAACAAATTCCACAGATTTACCACCCTCTGTCTAAAGTAATTTCTCTGTTCTAAATGGACGTCCTTCAATCCTGAAGTCGCGCCCTCTTGTCCTAGACTCCCCCACCATGGGAAGTATCTTTGCCACATCTAATCTGTTAAGGCCTTTCAACATTTGGAATGATGATTTTCCGAATGTTCCGGATAGGTACATGGATGGAATGGGGAATAGAGGGCTATGGTCCAGGTGTGGGTCGATGGGAGTAGGCAGAACAGCACGGGCCGGATGGGCTGAAGGGCCTGTTTCTGGATTGACTCCAAGTAAACCAACTGGATTCGGGGAACAAGCTGGAACCAATTCTCACCACATCTTCAAGATCTTCAAGGCTGCATCACCGAAGCTTTATAAGGCATTGGTCAGACCACAAATGGAGTACTGTGAGCAGTGTTGGGCTCCTTACCGGAGAAGGGAAGTGCTGGCGCTGGGGAGGGTCCAGAGGAGGTTCATGAGGGTCAAGGTGGGGTTAGTGTACGAAGAGTGCTTGATGGCTCTGAGCCTGCACTCGCTGGAGTTTAGAAGAACGAGAGGGGAAGATTTCAATGAAATCCATTGAATATTGAAAGGCTGAGATAGAGTGGACTTGGAGAGGATGTTTCCTATCGTGGGGGAGTCTAGGACCAGAGGACACAGATAGAGTGGATGTGGAGAGGACGTTTCCTATAGTGGGGGAGTCTAGGACCAGAGGGCACAGATAGAGTGGATGTGGAGAGGACGTTTCCTATAGTGGGGGAGTCTAGGACCAGAGGGCACAGATAGAGTGGATGTGGAGAGGATGTTTCCTATAGTGGGGGAGTCTAGGACCAGAGGACACAGATAAAGTGGATGTGGAGAGGATGTTTCCTATAGTAGGGGAGCCTAGGACCAGAGGGTACAGATAGAGTGGATGTGGAGAGGATGTTTCCTATAGTGGGGGAGTCTAGGACCAGAGGGCACAGATAGAGTGGATGTGGAGAGGATGTTTCCTATAGTAGGGGAGTCCAGGACCAGAGGGTACAGATAGAGTGGATGTGGAGAGGATGTTTCCTATAGTGGGGGAGTCTAGGACCAGAGGGTACAGATAGAGTGGATGTGGAGAGGATGTTTCCTATAGTGGGGGAGTCTAGGACCAGAGGACTCGGATATTTCGTATAGAAATGGCCAATGATGGGGCCGTGGATCGGCATGTTGGAATGGGAATGGGAATCAGAATTAAATTTTTTGGCCATCAGGAAGTTCCACTTTTGGCGGGCGGAGCAGAGATACTCAAGAAAGCAGCCCCCCAGTTTACGACCGTCTTCACCATTGTTGGGTGAGGGGGGTCGCATTGGGAGCACAGGACACAATAGACGACTACAGCAGGTTCGCGGGTGAAGTGCTGCCTCACCTGGAGGGACTGATTGAGGCCCTGAGTGGAGGTGAGGGAGCAGGCGAATGGGCAGGTGGAGCACTTGGGCTGCTTGCTGGGTTAAATGCTGGGAGGGAGATTAGAAGGGAGAAATGATGGAGCAGGAGGAATTTGTTTTAGCCAGTGGGTGGTGAATCCACAGACGGCTGTGGAGGCCCAGTCATTGGGGACATTTAAAGCGGAGGTCGACAGGTTCTTGATTAGTAAGAATGTCAGAGACTATGGGGAGAAGGCAGGAGAATGGGGTTGGGATGGATGATGCATCAGCCATGGTGGAATGGCAGAAGTTGGGCTGAATGGCCATTCTGCTCTCTTGTCTTAATGTTTTGTGGTTTAAAGACCTTGGGGGTGGGGGCGCAAATCAAAATGGGAGGAAGGAGGTGAGGGGCAGTGTAGCTCGGTCACTTAATTGGGGAAGACTGGCTGTAGGTTCTCGGATTTTTGCGACGACCCAGCTGGTTCACTGAGAGTCACAGTGGACTCCGGCACAGAAAACACCCTCCTGCCCATCTAGTTCATGCCGAACTATTAATCTGCTCCCCTCCCATCCAGGTACCTATCCCAACATCTCTTAAACATTGAAATTGAAATCGTATCCACCAGTCCAGCTGGCAGCTCGCTCCACACTCTCACCCCCCTCCGAGCCAGGAAGACCCCCTCCTCAGGTTCCCCTGAGACGTTCCTCTCTTTTGGATGGAGAATTGTCTTGCCCGCAGATGGCACAGCGTGGTAATGGGTGGGGGAGTTTTCTGCCTCAGCATTGTAGTGGGTGGGGGAGTTTTCTGCCTGGTCGCCGGGGTGACCAGTGGCGTTCTGCAGGGACCTGTTCTTTGTGGAAAAGTACATGGACTTTAGAGCTGGCTAAATGTGTTGGCGCGTGGCCAAGTGGTTAAGGCGTTCGTCTAGTGATCTGAAGGTCGCTAGTTCAAGCCTTGGCTGAGACAGCGTGTTGTGTCCTTTGAGCAAGGCACTTAACTACACATTGTTCTGCCACGACACCTGGGTCCTCATGCCCTTCCCTTGGACAACATCGGTGCGGTGGAGAGGGGAGACTTGCAGCATGGGCAACTACTGGTCTTCCATACAACCTTGCCCAGGCCTGCGCCCTGGAAACCTTCCAAATCCATGGTCTCACGAGTCTAACGGAAGCCTATAAAAAAAATGATCAGCACATGTGTGCATTTCACCTTTAATCCATGACCTCTAGTTGTAGTCTTGCCCAACCTCAGTGGGAAAAGCTTACATGCAATTACCTCATAATTTTGAATACCTCTATCAAATCTTACCTCAGTCTCCTATGCTCCAGGGAATAAAGTTATAAACTTCAAGGAGGAAAATCTATGTCTTTTTATTTCCCCTCTAGCACAGAGACACGCCCTTCAGCCCATCTAGTCCATGCTGAACCTCTCCCAGCCATATACCGATCCAAACTTCTCTTGAAGAGCTGAAATCAAACTGGCATCCACCAGTTCCGCTGGTAGCTCTCACCACCCTCTGAGTGAAGAAGTTCCCCCCTTGTGTTCCCCTTAAATATTTCGCCTTTCACTCTCAACCCATGACCTCTGCTTCTAGTGTCACCCGATCTCAGTGGAAAAAGCCTGCTTGTACTTACCCTGTCTATTTTAAGGCATCCATTAGTCTTGCGAGACCATGGATCTGTGCCTGGAAAGTCTTCACTCTCCAGGGCGCAGGCTTGGACAAGGTTGTATGGAAGACCGGCAGTTGCCCATGCTGCAAGTCTCCCCTCTCCACACCACCGATGTTGTCTAAGGGAAGGGCACTAGGACCCATACAGCTTGGCACTGGTGTCGTCACAGAGCAGTGTGTGGTTAAGTGCCTTGCTCAAGGACACAACGTGCTGCCTTGGCCGAGGCTCGAACTAGCGACCTTCAGATCGCTAGTCGAATACCTTAACCACTTGGCCACGTGCCCACACTGTCTACACCCCTCATAATTTTGTGCACCGCTGTCAAATCTCCCCTCATTCTCCTACGCTCCAGGGAACAAGGAAAATTCAAGGAAGGAGCTCTCTGTTCTCACTCCACCTGGTCCCTCTGTGATCCCAGACATGGAATGGTTTACTCTCCTCTGACCTGAGTTCAAGGGCAGTGAGGGGTGGTCAATAAATGCCAGTGATGGTCAGATTCCAATGTGTGGGTAAGAGCAGGTAAGGTGGCAACATCTCGAGCTCCACCATGCTGAGCATTGAAGAACCTCCCCCTCCACCACTCCACCCTGTTGTCGTGTGCTCAGCCAACCGCTGACTCACCACCGCACTGGCAGATCCAACTCAAACCATATCATCGAGTTGGCTTGATGACAGGACAGTGGCGGGCCTCGCTTGCGACAATGGGGGTGAAGAGGCTTGTCGAACGATGTGAGAGCAGCAACCCGAGTCCCGACATGGACAAGACAGAATGAGATGATGGCGGAGGTCCACCTCTCCCCGCTGCACATCAGCGGCTCTACCGTGGAGAGAGAGAGAGAGAGAGAGAGGAGCACAGAGTCCTCTGGTTGTGCACGTAACGAACGATCGAACCTGGACCCACAACACCTCCTCATTGGTGAAGAAAACAGAGCAGGGTCCACACTTACTGAGTCTCCCCGTCCCCATTCTGACAACTTCCTGCAGGAGGACCAAGGAGACTTGTCCTGTCTGGCTGTGTCACTGTGTGGCAGGGAGGCTGCAAGACGTCGGACCGCAAGACCCTACAGAGGACGGTGAGAACAGGCAAGAGGGATCTTCAGGACCCCTACTGGGAGCATTTTATATGAAGGGCCCAAAGCATTGTTGAGGATCTCTACCACCCATCCCACAATCTCTCTGACCCACCACCGTCAGGAAGGAGGTACAGGAACATCAGGACTAGGACTGTCAGGCTGGGAAACAGCTCCTTCCCTCAGGCTGGGAGACTAATTAGGATCTCGTCTCTGGGATAGCGAGCTGCTTACTGTCTACCTGTGCCGTGCACACATGCATTTTATCAACTTATTTATGGTAATATT
This sequence comes from Mobula birostris, assembly GCF_030028105.1. Lineage (NCBI taxonomy): Eukaryota > Metazoa > Chordata > Chondrichthyes > Myliobatiformes > Myliobatidae > Mobula > Mobula birostris. Next base: position 7,291,117 of record NC_092402.1, read on the forward strand.
TTGGCTCATGTGCTGTGTGTGATATACATGTGTTGGTGCACCGTGGTCCGGGTTGTCAGATGACAATTAGTTCTTTATTTTTTTCCTAGCCCAGGTTGGTAATGGAGACAAGCTCCCACTACTTATTAAATGCTCTCAAACAGCCTCTGACAACCGAGTCCGGCTCCCGGTCTTCACGTGTGGTTTAGCTACTGAACCCGGCGGAACCGTGTCTACTGACAGGAGGAGGGGCAAAGGCGGGTCACCGGCGCCTCAAAACCAGTCGCTTCGGGCAGATGGGGCTAGTCAGCCGCGGTTGGCAGCTCATCTGGGAGAAGGAAAACTCCGATCTCAAACCTCCCGCTGACTTACGTCTAGACCCACTCACGGGGAAGGCTTCGGGAGTAAACACCCGAGGGAAAAAAATCCGGAGCTGGAGGGCCTCTGACCGGCAACTCTGGTGCCAAACACGTGGAGAGGGGGAGCTTGCTACACGGGGCAACAGCTTGCTTTTCATATCGTACTGCCCAGGCTTGCTTATATATATAGACAGCTAGGACACAACATTGCCGACCCCAAGCCACAGAGGCCCTCCCGAGATGACAATAAACTCGGGCTTGTATGAGGAGCCGGCCGGACTCTCATGTTCTCTCGACCGTGACCCAGCTGGGCGTTTAAAGCTTAACATCTCCCGTCCACCCAGAGCAAACATCCAGAGAATTGATTTGAAAGCACTTGAGCAAGATTGTCGATCTCGTTTATTGACTGACTCTCAACGTGAGATCGCTTTCCCCGCTCAATCAGGGTGTTTACTTTGGTTCCTGCCTCCGTATCTCTGCAAACGCTGGGTGATTATTTTAAGCAAGCGAGTCTGCCGGGTGGTCTCCGTCACTTTAATCGGAAAAGGTCAGAATCAACCTCGGCCATCAATGATGTTAAACACCGGTACTGATTACTGATCGCTCGGTGTGGGACCTTTCCCCGCAGGTGTACTCCGCGTTCTGCCCGTCGGATATCACGGGTGTGGTCCACGGCTCTACACGACTACGGCACCTTCCCAAACTTCATGAAACTTTTCAAAGTCGGAATCGGGTTCAGTATCAGTGACAGAAGTACACTGCAATACAGAATAAAACACATAAATTACAGTAAAAATATATATTTATACATGAAAGTAATTAAACATTGCAAAAGAGAGGAAAAAATAAATCAAAGCTCAGTGATATAGTCAGAAAATGCCAGAGGAACTCAGCAGGTCAGGCAGCATCTTCGGGACAGAATAAAAAAACATTTTCGCAAACTTTTCAGAATCAGATTCAATGTCACTGGCATAAGACCATAAGACAGAGGAGCAGAATTAGGCCATCCGGCCCATCGAGTCTGCCCCGCCATCCAAGTCAAGTTTATTGTCATTTCGACCATAAGCTGCTGGTACAGTACACAGTAAAAACGAAACATAAAACAACACAAAACTACACTAGACTATGTGAGACAGCACAAGGCTACACTAGACTATGTAAAACACACATAAAAAACTCCTTCTTTTTATCGCCTCCTCAACCCCAGTTCCCAGCCTTCTCCCCGTAACCTTTGATGCCGTGTCCAATCAAAAACCTACCAATCTCTGCCTTAAATACACCCAACAATCTGGCCTCCACAGCTGCCTGTGGCAACAAATTCCACAAATTCACCACCCCTTGGCTGAAGAAATTTCTCTGCATCTCTGTTTAGAAAGGGCGCTCCTCTATCCTGAGGCTGTGCCCTCTTGTCCTAGACTCTCCCATCATGGGAAACATCCTTTCCACATCTACTCTGTCTAGGCCTTTCAACTTCTGAAAGGTTTCAATGAGATCCCCCCTCATCCTTCTCAATTCCAGTGAGTACCGATCCTGAGCCATCAAGCATTCCCCCTATGATAACCCTTTCATTCCTGGAATCATCCTTGTGAACCTCCTCTGGACCCTCTCCAAAGCCAGAACATCTTTTCTAAGATGAGGGGTCCAAAACTGTTCACAATACGCAAGGTGAGACCTCACCAGTGCCTTATAAAACCTCAGCATTACATCCCTGCTCTTGTATTCTAGACTTCTTGAAATGTCATGGAGTGTGGTATTTTGCAGGTCATGGGTTAAGTGTGAAAGGGGAATAAAGGTTTAAGGGGAACATGAGGGGAAACTTCTTCAATGAGCGCGTGGAAAGAGCTCCCAACACACAAGTGGTGCACACGAGCTTGATTTCAACATTGACGAGAAGTTTGGAAAGGTGCGCGGATGGGAAGGGTGTGGAGGGCTGTGGTCCAGGTATGGGCCGAAGGGACTTGGGGGGAAAAACAATTCAGAATGGCCTAGATGGGCTGAAGGGCCTGTTTCTGCGTTGTAAAAGATATACATTACAGTAAAAAATATATATTTATACATTAAAATAATTAAGCATTGCAAAAGCAACAAAAATAAAGAAAAATAAGGAAAATCAAATCAAAAGCACAGTGATATAAACAAAACAAAATGCCAGAGGAACTCAGCAGGCCAGGCAGCATCTGTGAGGTGGAATAAACAGTCCCACCTTCATCAGGACTGCCCTCTCCAAATCTCTGGATATTTTTATCTCCAAATAAAAATTATTTGAAAAAAAAAACACAGAATAAGGAATTTGAGTTCATGGGTTAAGATTATAAGATATAGGAGCAGAAGTAGGCCATTCGGCCCATCGAGTCTGTTCCGGCACTCAATCATGGGCTGATCCGATTCTTCCAGTCATCCCCACTCCCCTGCCTGCACTCCAGAGACCTGCTGGCGGAGGGGAGGAAGTTGTCCCTGAACCGTTGAGTGTGGGTCTTCAGGCTCCTTCCCTCCCCCCCACCCGGGGACTGGCGACCAAAAAGACCGGGAAGAGCAGATGTCTCGCCGGGACGGGGCGGCTCATCTCTCCTTGACCCCTGGGAGAGGCGAAGTCGGGATGTGAAGAGAAGGTGCCTGGAGGTTTACCTGGGCGCCTGGCCCGGACATCCGACCGTGGGCCAAGGGCACTCATGATTGGGAGAGGCACAGCATTAATCTCCACGCGACTGCGGTAGCCCGCAGCTGACCAAAGGGCAGTATGTCAAAACTCCGCTCGGGGGCTGCGTCTGATGGAGCCTGAGAGGCAATGGTTTCACACAGAACACAGAGGGTGCATGGGGCAGGCTGTGGAGGGACAGTAAAGAGAATTAACATGCAAGGATACATGTTTGTAGATAGAATACTGGAGCAGAGAACACCGCAGCACAATACAGCCCGCGATGTTGTGCCAACCTTTTAACCTGCTCCAAGATCAGTCTAACCCTTTTTCACCCAGAGAGTGGTGAATATATGGAATGCTCTGCCCCAGAAGGCTGTAGAGGCCAAGTCTCTGGATGCTTTCAAGAAAGAGATGGATAGAGCTCTTAAGGATAGCGGAATCAAAGGTTATGGGGATAAGGCAGGAACTGGATACTGATTGTGGATGATCAGCCATGATCACAGTGAATGGCAGTGCTGGATCGAAGGGCCGAATGGCTTACTCCTGCACCTATTGTCTATTCCTCCATATCCCTCCAGTTTTCTATCATCCATTTAGAGTCCCTTAAATGTCCCTCAAATTTCTTCCTATAACACCACCCTAATCAAAACGTTCCACACACCCACCACTCCCTGTGTAAAAACAAAACCTACCTCTGACCTCTGACATCTCCCCTATACTTCCCTCCAATCATCTTAAAAGTATGCCCCCTCAGACTCTGTCTGTCCACTCTATCGATGATTCTTGTACGTCTCTATCAAGTCACCTCTCATCCTCCTTCGCTCCAGACAGGAAAGCCTGAGCTCATTCAACCTATCTTCATAAAACAAGCTGTCTAATCCAGGCAGCATCCTGGTGAATCTCCTCTGCACTCTCTCTAATCCAGGCAGCATCCTAGTAAATCTCCTCTGCACCCTCTCTAATCCAGGCAACATCCTGGTGAATCTCCTCTGCACCCTCTCTAATCCAGGCAGCATCCTGGTAAATCGCCTCTGCACCCTCTCTAATCCAGGCAGCATCCTAGTGAATCTCCTCTGCACTCTCTCTAATCCAGGCAGCATCCTGGTAAATCTCCCTCTGTACCCTCTCTAATCCAGGCAGCATCCTGGTGAAACTCTTCTGCACCCTCTCTAATCCAGGCAGCATCCTGGTAAATCTCCTCCGCACCCTCCCTAAAGGGGTTTTGTAGAGCTGCAACATTGCCTCGCGGGCCTTGAACACAATCACATGTCTAAAGAAGGCCAATGCACCAAACGCCTTCTTAGCAACCCTAACAACTTGTGTGGCAACTTTGAGGGATCCATGACAGTGGACCCCAAGGTCGCACTGTTCCTCCGCACTGATCAGAATCCTGCCGTTATCCTGTATCTCCTCTACTTTCAGTTTCGAATTGTATATCAAATCACAGTTTTCCGGACTGAACTCCCTCTGCCACTTCTCAGCCCATCTCTGCGTCCTGTGTCTTATGGAAACAGAGATAGGCCAGTCTACTCCGCCATTCCATCGCGGCTGATTTACTATCCCTCTCAATCCCATTCTCCTGCCTTCTCCCTGTAACCTTCAACGCCCACATTAACCAAGAATTTTGTATACCTCTATCAAACCTCCTCTCAAAGTTCCACATTCTAAAGAATAGAGCCCTAACCTATTCAATCTTTCCCTGTAACTTGGGTCCTCCAGCCCACACAACATTCTTGCAAATTTTCTCTGTACTCTTTCAACCTTATTTACACCTTTCCAGTAGGTAGGTGACCAAAACTCGCCAACACCTTATACAACTTCAACATAACATCCCATCTCCTGTACTCAGTACCTTGGTTTACGAAGGCCAACGTGACAAAAGTTTTCCGTGTAGGCAACATCCACCGCCCTGCCTTCATCAACTTCAGAATCAGAATCAGAATCAGCTTTAATATCACCAGCATATGTCATGAAATTTATTAAAAAAGTGGGGAGGTGGTGTTCACGGGTTCAATGTCCATTCAGAGATTAGATGGCAGAGGGGAAGAAGCTGTTCCTGACTCTTTAAGTGTGTATCGACTGGTGGCCGATTAGGAAAAGGGGAGGTGCAACGAGACCTGGGTGTCATTATACACCAGTCATTGAAAGTGGGCATGCAGGTACAGCAGGCGGTGAAAAAGGCGAATGGTATGCTGGCATTTATAGCGAGAGGATTCGAGTACAGGAGCAGGGAGGTACTACTGCACTTGTACAAGGCCTTGGTGAGACCACACCTGGAGTATTGTGTGCAGTTTTGGTCCCCTAATCTGAGGAATGACATCCTTGCCATAGAGGGAGTGCAAAGAAGGTTCACCAGATTGATTCCTGGGATGGCAGGACTTTCATATGAAGAAAGACTGGATGAACTGGGCTTGTACTCGTTGGAATTTAGAAGATTGAGGGGGGATCTGATTGAAACGTATAAGATCCTAAAGGGGTTGGATAGGCTAGATGCAGGAAGATTGTTCCCGATGTTGGGGAAGTCCAGAACGAGGGGTCACAGTTTGAGGATAGAGGGGAAGCCTTTTAGGACTGAGATTAGGAAAAACTTCTTCACACAGAGAGTGGTGAATCTGTGAAATTCTCTGCCACAGGAAACAGTTGAGGCCAGTTCATTGGCTATATTTAAGACGGAGTTAGATATGGCCCTTGTGGCTACGAGGGTCAGTGGGTATGGAGGGAAGGCTGGGGCGGGGTTCTGAGTTGGATGATCAGCCATGATCATAATAAATGGCGGTGCAGGCTCGAAGGGCCGAATGGCCTACTCCTGCACCTATTTTCTATGTTTCTATGTTTCTATGAATCATTGAGTGTGTGTCTTCAGGCTCCTGTACCTCCTCCCGGATGGCAGAGGAGAAGAAGCTGTTCCTGAATCGCTGAGTGTGTGTCTTCAGGCTCCTGTACCTCCTCCCTGAGGGTGAAGGGGAAGAAGCTGTTCCTGAATCATTGAGTGTGTGTCTTCAGGCTCCTGTACCTCCTCCCTGATGGCAGAGGGGAAGAAGCTGTTCCTGAATCGTTGAGTGTGTGTCTTCAGGCTCCTGTACCTCCTCCCTGATGGCAGAGGGGAAGAAGCTGTTCCTGAATCGCTGAGTGTGTGTCTTCAGGCTCCTGTACCTCCTCCCTGATGGTAGGAATGAGAAGAGGGCACGTCCTGCGTGGTGGGGGTCCTTAATGATGGACGCCACCTTTCTGAGGCACCGCTCCTTGAGGATGTCTTGGATACTGCAGAGGCTACTGCCCGTGATGGTGCTGGCAAATTTAACAACCCTCTGCAGCTTACTTCAGTCCTGTGCAGTAGCACAGATTATGGACTTCCGGTTAGGGAGTCGAGGATCCGGTTGCAGAGGGAGGTACAGAGGTCCAGGTTCTGCAGCCTTCCTCTAACTTCCTCAAAAATCTTTATGAGATTGGTTAAGACTCAACTTACCATGCACAAAGTATTCCAATGGAACAGACATTTAAGTATTTGGATAGACACTGCCCGATTCAGGATAGTCAGTATGGCTTTGTGCATGGTAAGTTGAGTCTTAACCAATCTCAGGCTCAAGGATGTCAGGCTCACCGGCCTATAACTTCCTTGTTTATTTTTAGAACAGCTGAACAACGTTGGCTATCCTCCAGTCCTTTCCTGTCTCTGAGGGTGATTTAAATCAGGGGTCCCCAACATTTAACACACCGTGGACCGGTTTAATATTGACAATATTCTAGTCTATCCAGTTTTTCATCATATGAAAGTCCTGCCATCCCAGGAATCAATCTGGTGAACCTTCTTTGTACTCTCTCTATGGCAAGGATGTCTTTCCTCAGATTAGGGGACCAAAACTGCACACAATACTCCAGGTGTGGTCTCACCAAGGCCTCGTACAACTGCAGTAGTACCTCCCTGCTCCTGTGCTCGAATCCTCTTGCTATGAATGCCAGCATACCATTTGCCTTTTTATTATATGTTAATGTTATTTTAGATTTTATGTAACACAACGCATGAATATAGTGATAAGTCAATTATAAGTCGCTTATAAGTCAATAGCATCATAACATTTTAAGTAACGTTGGGATATTAAACACACCGCATATTTTCCCCGTATGAACATACAAAATCATTGCAACACACCAATATCGCTGAACCAGTGGGAGCCCTGGGCTTGTTTTCCTGCAGCAAGACGGTCCCATCGAGGGGTGATGGGAGACAGCGATACTCGAATGGGGTTCCTTATGTCCAGTCTATTCCGCAGTTTAGTTTTCATTGCATTCATTGCAGAAAAGCCCGCTTTGCAGATATGTTGGAAATGGAAGCAGCATTTTCAGTGCTCTCGTGGCTACCTCAGGATATTCAGCCTTGACTTTGACCCGGAATGCCGGCAGAGATGTTATGTCAAACATACTTTTCAGCCCGCCGTCAGTTGCAAGCTCGAGGACTTGATCTTCTTCCCGCGCTGACACGGATGACGCGTGCGTTCAAATTCAACAGTGCGTGACAGGGAATGAGGAAAGGTGCAGCTGACTCATATCGCCAAATCATATCGTTTCCTCGCGGCCCCGTACTGGTCTGTGGCCTGGGGGTTTGGGACCACTGATTTAAATATCTCTACTAGGGCCCCGGCAATTTCTGCACCTGCCTCCCGCAGGGTCCGAGGGAACACCTTGTCAGGCCCTGGGGATTTCTCCACCCTGCTTTGCCTCTGGGCAGCAAACACCCCCTCCTCTGTAATCGACATGGGTGTCTGTGAAGTTGATGCTCACTCCGCGTCAAATACAGATGCAAAAGAAAACTATTTAAGACCTTCCCCATCTCTTTTGGCTCCAGGCATGGAGTACCATTGAGATCTTCCAGAGCTCTAGTTTTCTTCCTTACAATCTTTTTGCTCGTAATACATCTGTAGAACCTCTTAAGATTATCCTTCAACTTGTCTGCCAGAGCAACCTCATGCCTTCTTTCAATCCCCCTGATTCCTTTCTCAAGTGTGCTCCTCTGTTCCCTATACCCCATCGGATCCTACCCAGCCCATACCTTCCAGAGAAAGGTTGAATAGGTGAGGAATTTATTCCCTGGAGTGTAGGAGAATGAAGGGGAGATTTGACAGGGGTACGCAAGGTGGCGGGGTGGAGATACGTCTCTACCAAAGGAGGTGTGAGGCGCTCCTTCTCTCCGCTAGCCTGCAGGTCACCCTGGGGCAAAGTGTAGCACCTGCTTAGCCCCCCCCGATCGGGGTCACGTTAAGCCATGGAAGATGGTCGTATGAGCAGCTGGTGCAGATCACAAGTCTTGAAGATGTGATCACTGATGTCAGGCATGTGTTCGTCCATCGTCGACGTCAATGAGGACCTCGACACCGTTATGATGGTGTCGAGACTAGCGCGTGGTTTGGATTTAAGTGAGGGAGAGCTGCGCAGCGTCAGCCTCACTCTCTCTTCCCAATTCCCATCTGGATCCAGTGGCAAGACAGAGTCGAGATGGCTGGAGATGGGACTAGGCGCAGTGGATGACCAGGACGTCTCCTGTGTCTTGTCCTGCTCTACACGTTCCACGACGCTTGCAGAGACCACCTTCTTGACCGTTGGACCGTTGGATCTTCCCTAGGTCTCGTCCGCTCAATCCGCTGGAGTCTGTCTTCACATGCTGGGATAGGGACTGATGACAGGCAGACAACCTCTGAAGGGCAAAGGTTCAGAGTTTCAATTTAATATCAGAGGATGGACGCAGTTCGCAACCTGAAATTCTTACCCTTCAGAGACATCCACAAAATGGGAACCCCCCCCCAAATAGAATGAATGAGAGGAACATCAAAGCCCCCCTCTCTTCACACAAACTGGGGCAAAAGCATCGACCCCTCCCCACCCCACTTGCACCAGCACAAGCACCGACACACCCTCCCCACCAGCATTCAAGCAACAGAGGAAGCCCCCCCCGCCCCCCAGTGAGACCTCGATCTGGAGTCCATCAAAACTACAGTCCATCACCCAGGCATTTCGGTATCTGAGATAGGCTCGCTCGCTCCATTGAGGGAGGGTGGGAGAGAGAGAGAGAGAGAGAGAGAGATTGCTCCTGCAACGAGAGCGGAGAGCCAGCGTCTCCTCTCCAAACTCCCCGGCACGAGGACGGACTCCGTCAAAAGAGACAGAGCGAGAGTGCGGGGACCGTTTCCTTTTCCCCCGACGGCAGCCGGCGATCAGCAAACACCGCCCCGGCCGCAGTCTCGGCGTTTCAGTACCACCCCGGACGGAATCGGCGAGGAACCCGGTCGTCCGCGGGGCCGCTCCTCGAGGGCGCACGTCTCCCAGGCCGCTCCTGCAGACAGCGAAGCGCCAGGCTGCGCGGCCGGCCCGAGAGACCACCGCTAGCGAACAACTGCAGCCTGAGCTGCAGATCACGGACTCCGACGGGGCCCCCACCACCTTGAAAAGGAAGAAAAGACTTAAGAAGAATACACTGTTTCGTGGACGAACTAGAAGAAGTCGCCTGGGTCTGTGAATGCCTCTGGCGCCACCGTTCCTCGCTCTTCCCCTTATAAGTCTCTACCAAAGGAGGTGTGAGACGCTCCTTCCCTCCGCTAGCCTGCAGGTCACCCTTGGGCGAGGTGCAGCACCTGCTCAGCCCCCCGATCAGGGTCACGGGAAACCATGGGAGCAGGTGGTGGACGGTCGTACGAGCAGCCGATGCAGATCACAAGTCCTGGTGACGCGACCACTGACGCCAGGCAGACAATCTCTGAAGAGTGTGGATAATGGCTGGGGGGGAGGGGGTCACCCGTCTTGTAAAGTCACTGCCCAGAAGAACACGATGGCAAACCACTTCTGTAGAAAAATTTGCCCAGAACAATCATGGTCATGGAAAGACCGAGATCGCCCACGTCATAGTGACACGGCACATTATGAGGGGTATAGACAGGGTAAATGCAGGCAGGTTTTCCACTGGGGTGTGGGGCAGAGCTGCTTGCAGTAGCGGCGGATGCATAATTTCTTCAAAGTAGCATCACCGGTCGTAAAGAGAGCCTTTGGCATATGGGTGGATGTGGGTTTGATTTCAACGGTGAAGAGAAGTTTGGAGGGACGGCTCTGGTCCGCGTGCAGGTCGATGAGACCGGGCAGATTAATGGTTCGGTGCAGGACTAGCTGGGCTGAATGGCCTGTTTCTCTGTTGCAGTGTTTTATGACTCCAGACTGGAATTTGAATGCTGCCCCCAGTGTTCTTCGTGCACGTTAAATGACAAGGAAGCAAAAGACAACTCCGCCAAGGACAGTCCCAACCCCGGCTGCGGAAGCGAGGGGGGGGTGATGTCAGGCATGGGTGTGAGCCAACCCCACCCCTCCATCCCGTAAAAACCCAGAGCTACAGAAACGCCAACAGGAGCTCCAAAGACCTCGTCCCCGGGAGAGGGAAGGATCTTCGCCAGGAAGATCAACCTTCTAACGGCCCAGGAAGGAGCACTCTGGTGAGTCGCTGTCGGCGGCCTGTGCCCCTAGTAGGAGCGAGGGGCTTTAGAAGGAGGGTATTTCACCGTACACAACGCCCGAGATTCAGCTCAAAGCTTGGGAGCGCATTTATCATCGAAGAGCGTGAAAGTGATCCAGCCTTGAGGTTCGTGTGCTCACAGGGGAGCCAGGAAGCAAGAAGCCTGAAAGAACCCAAGTAAAGGGGAAAAAATAAAAGAAAAATAAAGACCGACACTGGATGCGAAAGAGGAAGAGTGGGGAGAAAGCACAAGTCGTGCAAATAATTGCACCGCACAGCAGCATTCTGAACCAAAATTGGGTCCTCAGATCCGAACGCTGGAGCAGCCTGGCGTAGGCCCGGAGCCTGGAGTAGGCCCGAAGTAGTCTGGTGTAGGCCCAGAGCCGTCTGGAGTAGGCCTGAAGTAGTCTGGAGAAGGCCCAAAGTAGTCTGGAGTAGGCCTGAAGTAGTCTGGAGAAGGCCCGAAGTAGTCTGGAGTAGGCCCCAAGCCTCACTTATCAGTTCATCATATTAGCGGACATGCACAAAAAAACACAATAGAATCAGTGAAAAACTGCAGGCAACAAGACAGGCAATCAGTGTGGAAAGGGCAAGAAATTGTGCAAATACACGAGAGAAAATATTATTAATGGTAATAAATAACTACGGCAGTGTGCACAGCCACTCTGGTAGTGATGTCTGTTATCTGTCAAGTAGGAGACCGTACACAATTCTGATTTGATGGAGACGGACGTGAGAGCACGGAGGAACACCTGGAAAACTTCTGAAATGCCCGCTTCACTGCCGCTGCTGCTGTGCGGTAACCAGAATCTTCAGAGCTGAAGGCCCCGAAATCCTCAGCTTTGCATGTTTCAGCGGCCGGGGGGAGGTCGAAGGTGCTCGACAGAGGATGGCGCTCGGGAGGCTGTATCGGAGAGGCCGGTCGGAGGCTCGAAGTTTTCGGACGGACGGACTCAGTGTCGGCTGTGGTTGGCTGCTTCCAAGGCATCGGCAAGTTGACGGTGCCTGGAGGTTTATGGCAGGGAGTTTCTCCCTTTTGCCGCCTGCTATCGGGGACTCGGGAGCCGATCGACTCGGGGACTTTGAGACTTTTTTTTTAACCGTGCCCATGGTCTGTTCTTTATCAAATTATGGTATTGCTTTGCACTGCTGTAACTATATGTTATAATTATGTGGTTCTGTCAGTGTTAGTCTTTGGTTTGTCCTGTTTTCTGTGATATCACTCCGGAGAAACATTGTATCATTTCTTAATGCATGTATGCATTTCTAAATGACAATAAACGAGGACTGAGCGTTCTCATAATCTAAAAAAAATCTAACCAAGCATTAAAGATGGAGAACACGAGATGTAGACACCCTGAAAGTGAGGGTGCAGGTTGTGGAATCAGTTCAGAGTTGGGACGAGTGACATTCTCCTCTCTGGTTCAGGATCCTGGTGGATGAGGGGGTAACAACATCGACATGGAAAGGTGACTGGAATAACGGGAAGACAGACTGTGCCCCAGTACGGGTGTGATGGTTAAAGGTGAAGATGCAATCTGTTAAAAGCCACCAGAGGTACAATTATTTACTTAACACCACTCAATGTTTATTTCTTCCTGCCGATAGAGAAATTCAATACTGGGAATGTCAATAACCCACGCACTTCCTCTTCAGCGGCTCCTCGTGTTTGTGGGGCTGCTGATTACCATCCACGACGCTGTGGATTTGAGCTCACGCTTGACTGCACACATCAATAAGAATATTCCTCTATCAATATCACTTCAATTACCTGATTGATGTGAAACATATCCTGTCCTAGCCCACAGGAGGAGTAGATTAGTTAAAGTGTGTGAATCTAACGATTAATGGTGTTCAGAGAGATACGGGACCCACTGACAACACGGAACATTAGCAATTAGCAAAAGCATAACGAGGAGAACGACTGCAATGTTCCCCACAACTGAGCAATGACGCAGGAGAGGATTATCAGGGACCCCCATCACCCAGGTTGTGCTCTCTTCTCACTGCTGCCAACAGGAAGGAGGTACAGGAGCCTCAGGACCCACACCACCTGGTTCAGGAACAGTTATTACCCCTCAACCATCAGGAATGAGGTACAGGAGACTCAGGTCCCACATCACCAGGTTCAAGAATAGATGTTACCCCTCAACCATCAGGAAGGAGGTACAGGAGCCTCAGGACCCACACCACCAGGGTTCTGGGACAGTTATTACACCTCAACCATCAGGAATGAGGTACAGGAGCCTCGGGACCCACACCACCAGGTTCAAGAATATTTATTACACCTCAACCATCAGGAAGGAGGTACAGGAGTGTCAGGACCCACACCACCAGGTTCAGGGACAGTTATTACACCTCAACCATCAGGAATGAGATACAGGAGCCTCAGGACCCACACCACCAGGTTCAGGAACAGTTATTACCCCTCAACCATCAGGAATGAGGTACTGGAGCCTCAGGACCCACACCACCAGGTTCAGGAACAGTTATTACCCTTCAACCATCAGGAAGGAGGTACAGGAGTCTCAGGACCCACACCACCAGGTTCAGGAACAGTTATTACCCTTCAACCATCAGGAAGGAGGTACAGGAGCCTCAGGACCCACACCACCAGCATCAGGAACAGTTATTACCCCCTCAACCAACAAAAGAGGGTATAGGAGCCCCAAAACTGATCTGTTCCCACACAGCCACTTTCAATGACCCTTCAACTCATATTCTTGATATTTATTGTTTATTTATTTATTATTAATATTTCTTTTTTTTGTGTGTTTTCACAGTCGTAACCCCTTTTGGTGCGGTCTCTTGTTGATTCTACTATTGTTATTGGATTTAGGTTCAATAGGTGGACAATCTACATCCTGAAATTGAGATTGCCTGCAAGAAAATGAATCTCAGGGTTATATATGGCGCCGTGTGTAACTTGACAATAACTTTACTTTGAGCTCTCAAGCATCATCTGACTGCCTTGCTGTTTAATTTCCCTCACAATATAGAAGAAAAGCGCTATTCCAATGCTGCTAGCTAATTGTCGTAGTGGTATCCCAGCCCCTGCCTGAATCATTTCCACTGGCGGGCCCGTCCGTTCCACTGGATGTGGCCTTTCACTGATTCTATCACGATTCATGTGTCTACTGCAAATGCCCGCAATAAAACGAACCTCAGGTCTGTAAACGGTGACGTAGATGTAGTTCGATAATAAATTCACTTTGAATTTACTCTTGCACTTTAGTAACGGGGACATCGAGGAGCAGATAGGGAGACAGGTTCTGGAAGGGTGTAATGATAACAGGGTTGTCATGGTGGGAGATTTTAATTTCCCAAATATCAATTGGGCGTGTCCCCTAGAGTGAGCAGTTTAAACATAGAACATAGAATAGTACAGCACAGTACAGGCCCTTTGGCCCACAATGTTGTGCTGACCCTCAAACCCTACCTCCCATATAACCCCCCCACCTTAAATTCCTCCATATACCTGTCTAGCAGTCTCTTAAACTTCACTAGTGTATCTGCCTCCACCACTGACTCAGGCAGTGCATTCCACGCACCAACCACTCTCTGAGTAAAAAACCTTCCTCTAATATCCCCCTTGAACTTCCCTCCCCTTACCTTAAAGCCATGTCCTCTTGTATTGAGCAGTGGTGCCCTGGGGAAGAGGTGCTGGCTGTCCACTCTATCTATTCTTCTTAATATTCTTATATACCTCTATCATGTCTCCTCTCATCCTCCTTCTCTCCAAAGATTAAAGCCCTAGCTCCCTTAATCTCTGATCATAATGCATACTCTCTTTTAGATGGGGTGGAGTTTTTTTAGGTGTGTTCAGGAAGGTTTCCTGACACAATATGTAGATAAACCTACAAGAGGAGAGGCTGTACTTGATCTGGTATTGGGAAATGAAACTGGTCAGGTGTCAGATCTCTCAATGGGAGAGTATTTTGGAGATAGTGATCACAATTCTATCTCCTTTACCATAGCATTGGAGACGGATAGGAACAGACAAGCCAGGGAAGCGTTTAATTGGAGTAAGGGGAAAATATGAGGCTATCAGGCAGGAACTTGGAAGTATAAATTGGGAACAGACTTTCTCAGGGAAACGTACGGAAGAAATGTGGCAAATGTTCGGGGGATACTTGCATGGGGTTCTGAGTAGATACGTTCCAATGGGACAGGGAAAGGATGGTAGGGTACAGGAACCATGGTGTACAAAGGCTGTTGAAAATCTTGTCAAGAAGAAAAGAAAAGCTTACGAAAGGTTCAAAAAACTAGGTACTGATAGAGATCTAGAAGATTATAAGGCTATCAGGAAGGAACTCAAGAATGAAATTAGGAGAGCCAGAAGGGGCCATGAGAAGGCCTTGGCGGACAGGGATTCAGGAAAACCCCAAGGCATTCTACAAGTATGTGAAGAGCTAGAGGATAAGACGTGAGAGAATAGGACCAATCAAGTGTGACAGTGGAAAACAGTGTATGGAACCGGAGGAGATAGCAGAGGTACTTTGCTTCAGTATTCACTACAGAAAATGAGTATTTTGCTTCAGTAGTCACCTACAGAAAAGGATCTTGGCGGCTCTAGGCATGACTTACAGTGGACTGAAAAGCTCGAGCATGTAGATATTAAGGAAGTGGATGTGCTGGAACTTTTGGAAAGTATCATGTTGGATAAGTCACTGGGACTGGACGAGATGTACCCCAGGCTACTGTGGGAGGCGATGGTGGAGATTGCTGAGCCTCTGGTGATGATCTTTGCATCATTGCAGAGGTTTCAGAGGATTGGAAGGTTGCGGATATTTATGTTTATGAAGACACGTAGTCCTCTTTTATTGTCATTTAGTAATGCATGCATTAAGAAGTGATACATTATTTCCTCCAGTGTGATAATCTCATGGGTACCCCATGCAAGGCTTATTGAGAAAGTAAGGAGGCATGGAATCCAAGGGGACATTATTTTGTGGAGCCAGACTTGGCTTGCCCACAGAAGGCAAAGAGTGGTTGTAGATGGGTCATATTCTGCATAGAGGCCGGTGATCAGTGGTGTGCCTCAGGGATCTGTTCTGGGACCCCTTCTCTTCGTGATTTTTATAAATGACCTGGATGAGGAAGTGGAGGGATGGGTTAGTAAATTTGCTGATGACACAAAGGTTGGGGGTGCTGTGGATAGTGTGGAGGGCTGTCAGAGGTTACAGTGGGACATCGATAGGATACAAAACTGGGCTGAGAAGTGGCAGATGGAGTTTAACCCAGATAAGTGTGAGGTGGTTCATTTTGGTAAGTCAAATATGATGGCAGAATATAGTATTAATGGTAAGACTCTAGGCAGTGTGGAGGATCAGAGGGATCTTGGGGTCCAAGTCCATAGGACACTCAAAACTGCTACGCAGGTTGACTCTGTGGTTAAGAAGGCGTACGGTGCATTGGCCTTCATCAACCGTGGGATTGAATTCAAGAGCCGAGAGGTAATGTTACAGCTATATAGGACCCTGGTCAGACCCCACTTGGAGTACTGTGCTCAGTTCTGGTCGCCTCACTACAAGATGGACGTTGAAACCATAGAAAGGGTGCAGAGGAGATTTACAAGGATGTTGCCTGGATTGGGGAGCATGCCTTATGAGAATAGGTTGAGTGAACTCGGCCTTTTCTCCTTGGAGCGGTGGAGGATGAGAGGTCACCTGACAGAGGTGTACAAGATGATGAGAGGCATTGATCGTGTGGACAGTCAGAGGCTTTCCCCCAGGGCTGAAATGGCTAGCACGAGAGGGCACAGTTTTAAGGTGCTGGGGAGTAGGTACAGGGGAGATGTCAGGGGTCAGTTTTTCACGCAGAGAGGGGTGAGTGCGTGGAATGGGCTGCCAGAAACAGTGGTGGAGATGGATATGATAGGGTCTTTTAAGAGACTTTTGGATAGGTACATGGAGCGTAGAAAAATAGAGGGCTATTGATTACCCTAGGTAGTTCTAAGGTAAGGACATATTTGGCACAGCTTTGTGGGCTAAAGGTCCTGTATTGTGCTGTAGATTTTCTATGTTTCTATGTCCTGGATGCTGGAAGGGGGGCAAGTGCTAATGATGGTTCTGTTTGAGTTTACAATGCTCTGATCCTGCGCGGTCCACAACGCTGGCAGCCTGACCTTTAATTGGCGGTAAATACACACTCCCCTACTTTGGTGAGACCCGTCGGGGGACAGCTTCGTCGAACAGCTCTCCACCATCTGCCATGAGCGGGACTTCCCAGTGGGCAAACATTTTAACTCCGACTCTCATTCCCCTTCCGACGTGTCGATCTTGTGCCAAGATGAGGCCACCCTCAGGGTGGAGAAGCAACACCTTATGTTTTGTCTGAGTTCCCTCCAACCTGATGGCATGAATATCGATTTCTCCTTCTGATGAACACAATTCCCCACCCACCCCCCGACCTTCCACTTGTTGCCACCTGCCTATTACTTCCCCCTGGGTCCCCTCCTCCTATTGGCCACTCTCCTCTCCAATCAGATTCTTTCTTTTCCAGTCCTTGACCTTTTCCACCCATCTGACTTCACCTATCACCTTCCCAGCCAGCCTCTTATCTCCTTCTGCCCTTCCCCCTCAAGCCTGAGGCAGGGTCTCGGCCGAAAACATTGGCTGTTTATTTCTTACTGTAGACGCTGCCTGACCTGCTGAGTTCCTCCAGCATTCTGCGTGTTCTGCCCTTTCATTTCCAACTCTTCGGCTGCGAGAAGAGGGGCCATTCACTCGCCCTTATCAGTTGGGCTTCGTCGCTAGTGTTATTTGAAGTCAAAGTGCAAAGTGCGTTTATTATCAAAGTAGGTAACCTTGAGATTTGTCTTCTTGCAACAAGCCACCAAACAGAGGAACATCAGAAAACCTGACTTTAAAAAAAACCCCTACACAACAAGAACGGCAAACCAGCAGGAAAAAAACAACAAATCACGCAAACAGCAAAAAGTGAACAAACAGCGCACCGAGAATTGAACTATAGACACCACCCCCCCCAAAAGTGAATCCACACCCACGAGATGCCGCGGAGAGCGAACCTCTCAGCGTGGGACTCCTGCGCCTTCTGCCAGCAGCCGCGACGGTGGGGAGACCAGTCAGACCACGCTGCACACGCGATCCTTTCCCGACCTCGCCGGTTTTAGCCTTGCTCGCCACTTTGAGCAGCGCGGAGTAATCGAGTCGACCGTAATACGTCGCCAGGGATGGACGCACAACCCCCAGCGACGGAAATAGCTGCACATCCACGCCGATTCCTTCCCCCCCACCCCCCCACCCCCAGGAGATCTTTCAGTCGCCCCAAGCATGCATTCTTAAAAGGGAAATTACGAGCTCCCATTTCAGGTGAAGAAGTATATTTCGAAGAGTATTCAGCAGATTTGGGAACAGCTTCTTTCCAGCTGTGATAAGGCTGCTGAACGGATCCTGACCCGGATCTGGGCCATACCCTCCAAATATCCGGACCTGCCTCTCGTTTTTTTTGCACTACCTTACTTTCCCTTTTCTACTTTCTATTTATGATTTATAATTTAAATTTTTAATATTTACTATCGATTTGTAATCGGGGAGCACGAAGAGCAGAATCAAATATTGCTGTGATGATTGTACACTCTAGTATCAATTGTTTGGCGACAATAAAGTGTAAAGTATAAAGTAGTTTGGTAAGCCGCCTGCAAGCTGTCGCCATTGGTCACCATCGCCATCTAGTGGGTTGTTGAGGTAACACGCACCAGAATATCCTCACTCTATCATTTCCAGATTCATTTCATAATATATAATAACTTTCCCTGTGGTTCTTTGTTGCTTAATAAACTTTTGACAATCGTCCAGTTCCCCACTACTCTTGGCGACTTTTCCATTACTCTTGTAGCTTCTTAGCCTGCTGCCCACCTTAT
>NC_092402.1:7309966-7355618 GCF_030028105.1 Mobula birostris
ACTACCTAAGCTTCACCCATAGCCCTCTATTTTTCTAAGCTCCATGTAGCCATCCAGGGGTCTCTTAAAAGACCCTATCGTTTCCACCTCCACCACCGCCACTGGCAGCTCATTCCATGCACTCTCTGTGTAAAAAACCTACCCCTGACATCTCCTCTGTCCCTACTTCAAAGCACCTTACAACTATAACCTCTCAGCATGAGAGGGGAAAAGCCTCTGACTATCCACACGATCAATGCCTCTCATTATCTTGTACACCTCTATCAGGTCACCTCTCATCCTCCGTCGCTCCAAGGAGAAAAGGCCGAGTTCACCAAACCTATTCTTATAAGGCATGCTCCCCAATCCAGGCAACATCCTTGTAAATCTCCTCTGCACCCTTTCTATGGTTTCCACGTCCTTCCTGTAGTGAGGCGACCAGAACTGAGCACAGTACTCCAAGTGGGGTCTGACCAGGGCCCTATATAGCTGCAACATTACCTCTCGGCTCTTAAACTCAACCCCACGATTGATGAAGGCCAATGTACCATATGCCTTTTTAACAACAGAGTCAACTTGCATAGCAGCTTTGAGTGTCCTATGGACTCAGACCCCAAGATCCCTCTGATCCTCCACATTGCCAAGAGTCTTACCATTAATGCCATATTCTGTCATCATATTTGACCTACCAAAATGAACCACTTCACACTTATCTGGGTTAAACTCCATCTGCCACTTCCGAACCCAGTTTTGCATCTTATCAATATCCCATGGTAACCTTCGACAGCCCCCCACTCTATCCACAACACCCCCAACCTTTGTGACATCAGCAAATTTACTAACCCATCCCTCTACTTCCTCATCCAGGTCATTTATAAAAATCACTAAGGGTAGGGGTTCCAGAACAGATCGCTGAGGTACACCACTGGTCACCGACCTCCATGCAGAATATGACCCATCTATAACCACTCTTTGCTTTCTGTGAGCAAGCCAGTTCTGGATCCACAAAGCAATGTCCCCTTGGATCCCATGCCTCCTTACTTTCTCAATAAGCCTTGCATGGGGTACCTTATCAAATGCCTTGCTGAAATCCATATACACGACATCTATGGCTCTACCTTCATCAATGTGTTTAGTCACATCCTCAAAAAAATCAGTCAGACTCGTAAAGCATGACCTGCCTTTGACAAAGCCATGCTGACTATTCCTAATCATATTATGCCTCTCCAAATGTTCGTAAATCCTGCCTCTCAGGATCTTCTCCATCAACTTACCAACCACTGAAGTAAGGCTCACTGGCCTATAATTTCCTGGACTATCTCTACTCCCTTTCTTGAATAAGGGAACAATATCCGCAACCCTCTAATCTTCCAATCCTCTGGAACCTCTCCCATCCTCATTGGTGATGCAAAGATTATCACCAGAGGCTCAGCAATCTCCTCCCTCACTTCCCACAGTAGCCTGGGGTACATCCCATCTGGTCCCGGTGACTTATCCATCTTGATGTTTTCCAAAACCTCCAGCACATCCTCTTCGTTAATATCTACATGCTCAAGCTTTTCAGTCCATTGCAAGTCATCCCTACAATCGCCAAGGTCCTTTTCCATAGTGAATTGCCAAAATCCTTTTTCGCGGTAAATCACCAAGATCCTTATAATGGGGGCGACCACAATGCTCCAGAAGTTATGGAGTTCCTTCTTGAATACTAGGATCAACAATTCCTCGGTGTCTAGTCCTGACACAAGCTTCGTATCTCTTTTCTAGGTGACTTCATATGTTTCCAAATTCATGGCCATTCCACCAATGAGAATGGGTTGCCATTGTCTGGTCTACCCACTTCCGTTGAAACCATCTCGGTCTGTACTTGGCCATCTTCTCTGTTGTTCGGGGTCCCCATTCCTGCCTCTACCGTATGTCACTAAGTTGTCTTTGTTCTCCCACGTTTCCTCCCCCCTTCAGGGGTCCAATGAAGTGCTGACGTGATGATGGAGTCAGCCTCCCTTCTCATCTCCAACGTTCCCTCGTGATGATTGTGGCCGTGTCCTCTTGATGGCACTGGAGGAGTAAGGCGTGGTTGGAGATCTTTCTTGGCCAGAAGACACAGGCTCATGGCGGAACGGCCACGGCTTGGCGAGGTTGCTCTCTGTCGTGTGTCAGCATGCTGAACACAGCTCTGCTACAGCCTCACCTTGGCGTGGACGCTCTACTTAACTGATCCCCACATGTTGCTCATGGATCTGAAGATGTTTCCAGCTTTGCTGGGTCAGCACTGGATGTCGTCCTTGGCCCCACCATCTTGCCGAATGATACTGTCCAGGTAGATGAATCTGCCGGTGTGCGTAGAATCGAATTGAATTGACTTTATTACCTACATCCTTCACATACACGAGGAGTAAAAATCTTTACGTTACGTCTCCATCTAAATCTGCAATGTGCAGCTTATAGTAATTTATAATAAATAGTATGTATAACAATGTGCTGGGCACGTGGCCCAGTGGTTAAGGTGTTCGTCTAGTGAACTGAAGGTCGCTAGTTTGAGCCTCAGCTGAGGCAGCATGTTTGTGTCCTTGAGCAAGGCACTTAACCGCACATTGCTCTAGTGTCTGTGCGAGGAGTGGCGCCCCACACAGACTTCCAATCTGCACCTTGTAAGGCATGAAAATGCCTGACGCAGGCCTCTCATGATCTGAGTCGACGTTCCCTCCCCATAACAATATAACATAGAAATACAGTTGTGTCAGCATGAATTAATCAGTTTGGTGGCCTGGTGGGGTGGGCACGTGGCCAAGTGGTTAAAGCATTGGACTAGCAACCTGAAGGTCGTGAGTTCGAGCCTCAGCCGAGGCAGCGTGTTGTGTCCTTGAGCAAGGCACTTAACCACACATTGCTCTGCGACGACACCGGTGCCAAGCTGTATGGGTCCTTGGACAACATTGGTGTCGTGGAGAGGGGAGACTTGCAGCATGGGCAACTGCCGGTCTTCCATACAACCTTGCCCAGGCCTGCGCCCTGGAGAGTGAAGACTTTCCAGGTGCAGATCCATGGTCTCGCAAGACTACCGGACGGCCTGGTGGAAGAAGCTGTCCCAGAGCCCGTTGGTCCTGGCTTTTATGCTGCGGTACCGTTTCCCGGTTGGTAGCAGCTGGAACAGAAGGAGTAAAGTACAAATCCAGGTTGAAGCTTACTGTCATTCAACCGTACACATGCGTACAGGTAACTGAAGCAGTGGTCCTCAGGGATCAAGCTTGGCGGGTTAACTTGTCATTGTACATTGCCCCATGATTAGGCTAGGGTTAAATCGCGGATTGTTGGGTGGTGGAAATGGACGGTCCAGAGGTCCTATTCCGTTCTATATCTCAATGAGTAAATAGATAGATAAATAAAAACCCAGTACTTATATCACATAGGCTAATACTAGCACAATAATATTAACAGGTAAAAAAAAAGTACTCTGTAGATGTAGAAGTTGACATAAAACGAATGCACGACATATAGTTAAATATACAACAGTGTTCCTGCTACAGGCAGTGTCGTGAATAACTTGTGCTGGGTGGTAACAGGGTGTTCAGAAGTCTCACAGCCTGGGGGGCGGGGAGCAGCTGACAGTCCCTGTTCCTATACTGCAGTACCTACCTGCCTGGTGGTAGGAGGTCAAAGGGACTGTGGGATGGTTGGGAGGGGGCCTTGATTATTCTGAGGGCTCTGCGAAGACAGCACTTCTGGTACATGTCCTGGTGCAGACTAAGGCATAGACTTTTTACTAAACGGGGGGCAAATTCAGAAACCAGAGGTGCAAAGGGACTTGGTTGTCTTTGCGCAGCATTCTCTAAAGGTTAGCTTGTAGGATGAGTCAGTGGCGAGGTAGGCATGCTTCCGTGCACATATCCTTTCTTGCCACACTGCTGGAATATTATTTTATTTAACGTGAATATCATTTTTTATGACTTTTTTTATTGCAACACCAACAAATTACATTCAATACAACTAGTTGCCAGTTTCATTTTGACTGTTTATCCCAGCCACCCCCCAACCTTCATCACCATCTCCCCTCTACCCCTCTCTCCCTCCCATCCCTCCCCCTCCACCAACCAACCGAATAGTAGTGCATACCCAGACAAAACATTTTAACAAAAGATCTTTTAATAGACAATAGAGAATAGGTGCAGGAGTAGGCCATCTGGCCCTTCCAGCCAGCACCGCCATTCACTGTGATCATGGCTGATCATCCACAATCAGTACCCCGTTCCTGCCTTCTCCCCATCTCCCTTGACTCCGCTATCATTAAGAGCTCTATCTAACTCTTTCTTCAAATTTGTCCACATTAAGATTGTGTTTAGTCGTGCATCAGTTACTCTTGGTGATTGAAGTTCCAGCTAAGAAATTTAACACCGAGAATGAGACGTCAAATGGGACTGGTTCCTGACCCATATCGTTCTTTTCGCCCCCACGGAACCATTGGCTCTTTTATACATATGGTATGGGAATGTCAAGGGTTTTTTGGTTTGTAGGGGAAGGTTATCAGTACTCTTACAAAACTAACAGGGATACAATTACCAATGGACCCCGCTGTACATCTTCTAAATGATGGCTCCCACCCTTCCCCTATGGAAAAACCACGCAAAGTCTGGCTGGCGGGCCTGACTGCAGCTAAGAAGATTGCAGTCCAGCGTTGGAAACCTCCCCACGATATTTCAAATACTCACTGGCTTCGGAGCTTATATTATATTATGTTTTAATGAATATAGTCCAAAAGATTTCTAAATACAGTAATAAATGTACCACAGGCTTTACTTTGAAACATTTTAGAGCTTCAACCTATTTCCATTGTCAGTGTTTCAAATTACGACACCATTACAAATTGTAACAATAAACACAGAATGGAAGCTCATTGTGAACAAACCAATTCCGTCCAGTCAAAACATTTTATTTTTGCCAAATTCTGCCTGTCAGTTGTTTTGGCTGCCTGGCATTGCTTTCCTGTGTTGTGAGTTGTGGCCTGAATTTGTTTGATGTGAAAAATTCTATACTCTGACTTCTTGACATCGTTGGAACATTTCAAGCTTCTAGTGCTGACTGCGAACATTATGGATCCAACCAAATGCAAATCCGGAAACAGACAAGAAGTGGAACAGTTGGATGATCTAACGAGGATTAAGAAGTATCTTTCATCTGGATACGAAATTAATCAGGACAGTGTTTATATGACGATCGATTAGAGAAAAAGTTTACAAAATGTGGAAAATTTTCTTTTTTGTACTGCATTTCATTAGACCCTTCAATTAATAAGCAAAATCAAAATTATGTGACTTTTCAATTTTCTTTTTAAATATTCATAGCATGCATATTAGAAAGAAAAAGCATTGAAAATCCTGTGAAGTTTTCAAGCCGTGTAAAAATTTCTTGCTCAGAGCAATGGTTGATTCGCACAGCTGTGAAAAAAAAAAGACTGGCATGAACGTTGAGCAGGATATCCTCTTTTATTCCAGCATAAGGGAGACTAAACCAGAAAGCAAAGTTTAAGTTGAGAGGGGAAAGATTTAAAAGGAGGAACAAGGATTTTCCCACAGTAGCTAGAATGAGTGGTGGAGGCAGGTACAATTACAAGATTTAGAAGACGTAAGACTATAAGATATTAAGACATAGGAGCAGAATTAGGCCATTCAGCCCATCAAGTCTGATCCATCATGGTGGATCCATTTCCCTCTCAACCCCATTCTCCTGCTTTCTCCCTGTAACCTTTCATGCCCTGACTAATCAGAAACCTATCAACCTTCGCTTTAAGTATACCCAATTACTTGGCCACAACAGCCATGGATACACCTGAAGAAATTCCCCCTCATCTCCTTTCTAAATGAAAGCCTCTCTATTCTGAGGCTGTGCCCTTCGGTCCTAGACTCCCACCACCACCCTTTCCACTCTATCTTGGCATACAGTTCTGATTGCCTCACTATAGAAAGGACGTTGAGATTTTGGAGAGGGTGCAGAAGAGGTTTACCAGGATGCTGCCTGGATTGGAGGGCGTGTGCTATAATGAGTGGGACAAACTTGGGTTGTTTTCTCTGGAGTGTTGGGGACTGAGAGGAGATCTGATCGAGGTTTACAAGATTATGAGAAGCTTAGTTTGGATTAGATTATTAGATTATGAGGACACTCAGTCCTCATCTATTGTCATTTAGAAATGCATGCATGCATTAAGAAATGATACAATTTTCCTCCAGAGTGTTATCACACAAAAAAAAGGACAAACCAAAGACTAACACTGACAAGACCACATAATTATAACATATAGTTACAACAGTGCAAAGCAAGACTATAACTTGATAAAGAGCAGACCATGGGAATGGTAAAAAAAAGTCTCAAAGTTCTGATCGACTCCCAATAGTCTCCGATAGCAGGCAGCAGAAGGGAGAAACTCTCTTTGCCATAAACCTCCAGGCACCGACAACTGTCGATGCATTGGAAGCTCCTGACCATAGCCGAGTTTGTCCGAAAACTTCGAGCCTCGGACCACTCCTTTGAGACCGAGCACCGAGGACCATCTCTGCCGAGTGCTTCGACCGCACCCCGGCCGCCGAGCAACAAGAAAAGCCGAGAATTCGGGGCCTTCCCCTCCATAGATTCTGGATCGCACAGTAGCAGCGGCAGCGAAGCAGGCATTTCAGAAGTTTCTCCAGGTGTTCCTCCGTACTCTCACGTCCGCCTCCATCAAATCAGGATTGTGCACGGCACCCTACTTGACAGATTACAGATATCGTTCACCGGAGTGGCCGCTGCGAGCTGCGTCACGCCGCCATCTTCTCCTCCTCCTCTGATTATAGACAGTAGGCAGTAGATAGAGTAGACAGACAGTATCTGCTTCTCAGGGTTGAAATGTCTAACACCAGAGGGCATACATTGAAGGTGAGGGGGGGTAGGTTCAAGGGGGATGTGAGGGGTAAGTTTTTTACTCAGAGAGTGGTGGATGCCGGGAATGTGCTGTCTGGAATGGAGGATTTTAAGAGACGTTCAGATAGGCACATTGATGTGAGGAAGATGGAAGGATATGGACATGGTGTAGGTAGGAGGGATTAGTGTCTGGGTGTTCCTGATTTGCCTTTTAGCCGGGTCAGCACAGCATCGTGGGCCGAGTGGCCAGTGCCTGCACTGTACTCTGTTCCATGTTCTGTGAAGCAGGTACACAGACTCTCCGTACAGTGTGTGACCCAGCTCCAAGAGTGAGCTCCCTCTCCTCAGATCAGAAATAAGGCGACGAATTTTGTCAAAGTCAACGTGGGAGAGTCCCGTGTGAACAAACTGTGTTCCTTTACCGAAACTATCAGAATCAAAATCAGACACGAGGAAATCTGCAGATGCTGGAATTTCAAGCAACAGACATAAAAGTTGCTGGTGGAACGCAGCAGGCCAGGCAGCATCTTTAGGAAGAGGTACAGTCGACGTTGCGGGCCGAGACCCTTCGTCAGGACTAACTGAAAGAAGAGCTAGTCCTCTCATATCCCTTTTGCCAATCACCTGTCCAGCTCTTGGCTCCATCCCTCCCCCTCCTGTCTTCTCCTATCATTTCGGATCTCCCCCTCCCCCTCCCACTTTCAAATCTCTTACTAGCTCTTCCTTCAGTTAGTCCTGACGAAGGGTCTCGGCCCGAAACGTCGACTCTACCTCTTCCTAGAGATGCTGCCTGGCCTGCTGCGTTCACCAGCAACTTTTATGAGAATCAAAATTAGGGTTATTGCCACTGGTACATGCCATGAAATTTGTTGTTTTGCAGCAGCAGTACAGTGAAATATATAAAACTCCTCCTGGTGAAGGGTCTCGGCCCGAAACGTCAACTGTTTATTCCCCTCTATAGATGCTGTCTGATGTGTTGAGTTCCCTCAGTGTTTTGTGTGTGTGTGTGTCTGTGTCTGTGTGTCGCTCTGGATTTCCAGCATCTGCAGAATCTCTTGTGTTTGCAATATAGAAAGGTGAATTATAAATCATAATCAGAAATTTATGTTTAAAAAACTAAATTAAAGAATTTGTACAAAAGAGAGCAGAACTACTGAGGTAGTGTCTATGGGTTCATTGCTCATTTAGAAATCTGATGGTGAGAGAAAGAAGCTGCTCCTGAATCGTTGAGTGTGTGTCTTCAGGCTCCTGTACCTCCTCCCTGATGGCAGAGGGGAAGAAGCTGTTTCTGAATCGTTGAGTGTGTGTCTTCAGGCTCCTGTACCTCCTCCCTGATGGCAGAGGGGAAGGAGCTGTTCCTGAATCGTTGAGTGTGTGTCTTCAGGCTCCTGTACCTCCTCCCTGATGGCAGAGGGGAAGAAGCTGTTTCTGAATCGTTGAGTGTGTGTCTTCAGGCTCCTGTACCTCCTCCCTGATGGCCGAGGGGAAGAAGCTGTTCCTGAATCGTTGAGTGTGTGTCTTCAGGCTCCTGTACCTCCTCCCTGATGGCCGAGGGGAAGAAGCTGTTCCTGAATCGTTGAGTGTGTGTCTTCAGGCTCCTGTACCTCCTCCCTGATGGCAGAGGGGAAGGAGCTGTTCTTGAATCGTTGAGTGTGTGTCTTCAGGCGGCTGTACCTCCTCCCTGATGGTAGCAACGAGAAGAGGGCACGTCCTGGGTGGTGGGGGTCCTTAAGATGGACGCCGCCTTCTCAAGGCATCACCTTTTGAAGTTGTCCTCAACGGTGTGGAGGCTAGTGTCCATGATTGGACCCGACACTGGCTTTTCTGACAGTAAACTTTAAGCTTCACTTTTGTCCATTTTGTTTTTGGTCCTTTACGGTTGCTGAAAAGGACCTTGGGAAGTGGACGTGTATCCCGTGTCCACAGGGCGGGGCTGTTGACAGACTGTAACACAAAGCCCCGGGGACGGGGGGAGTTGATGGCACGCAGATTGGCTTTGTTCAGTCGACAAGGGCACTCAATGAAAGATCAAAGGGCTTTACAGGGGCTTGCCAATTGAAGGCATTCAGACCAATGCAACAATAGCAAGAGCGCACACTCTGAAATGAAGGGTGCTTCAGATAAAAATAAACATTCATCCATCCCTCCATACAAACCAAAAGTACATCTCCGTGGAATGAATTCATTGGACAATAATGACGCTCATGAACTGTCTTGATGGTTCAGAATTAGTTTTGGACCTTTAAACTGCCGGATCAGACCCCCGGGAGGAGATGAAACAACATTGCTTTGTTACACGACATTGTCCAGCAGAGGAGGAGACTATTCGGCAAGAATAATCTGGACACAGGACATGGAGATGGCCAACACAGCGCAGTTCAAAGTTCAAAGCACGTTTAATACCAAACGTCTTCAGGCATTCTCAGTAGATACAAGGACACCACGCCAGAGAGTGGTGGTGGATAACTGTTTGTCAGAATGGAGGCCGGTGACTAGTGGTGTGCCTCAGGGATCTGTACTGGGTCCAATGTTGTTTGTCGTATACATTAATGATCTAGATGATGGGGTGGTAAATTGGATGAGTAAGTATGCAGATGATACTAAGATAGGTGGAGTTGTGGATAATGAAGTAGGTTTTCAAAGCTTGCCGAGAGATTTAGGCCAGTTAGAAGAGTGGGCTGAAAGATGGCAGATGGAGTTTAATGCTGATAAATGTGAGGTGCTACATTTTGGTAGGACTAATCAAAATAGGACATACATGGTAAATGGTAGGGCATTGAAGAATGCAGTAGAACAGAGGGATCTAGGAATAATGGTGCATAGTTCCCTGAAGGTGGAATCTCATGTGGATAGGGTGGTGAAGAAAGCTTTTGGTTTGCTGGCCTTTATAAATCAGAGCATTAAGTATAGGAGTTGGGATGTAATGTTGAAATTGTACAAGGCATTGGAGAGGCCAAATTTGGAGTATAGTGTACAGTTTTGGTCACCGAATTTTAGGAAAGATGTCAACAAAATAGAGAGAATACAGAGAAGGTTTACTAGAATATTACCTGGCTTTCATCACCTAAGTTACGGAGAAAGGTTGAACGAGTTGGGTCTTTATTCTTTGAACGTAGAAGATTGAGGAGGGACTTGATAAAGGCGTTTAAAATTATGAGGGGGATAGATAAAGTTGATGTGGATAGACTTTTTCCATTGAGATTGGGGGAGATTGAAACAAGAGGACATGAGTTGAGAGTTAAAGGGCAAAAGTTTAGGGGTAACATGAGGGGGAACTTCTTCACTCAGAGAGTGGTAGCTGTGTGGAACGAGCTTCCAGCAGAAGTGGTTGAGGCAGGTTCAATGTTGTCGTTTAAAGCTACATTGGATAGACATATAGACAGGAAAGGAATGGAGGGTTATGGGCTGAGTGCAGGTCGGTGGGACTAGGTGAGAGTAAGAGTTCGGCATGGACTAGAAGGGCCGAGATGGCCTTCTTCCGTGCTCTAATTGTTGCATATAGAAACACAATGGAATCAATTAAAAAAACACACACACAATCAAAGACGGACAAATAACCGATGTGCAAAAGAAAACAAACTGTACAAATACAAAGTCTAACAAATAATAATAATAAATAAATGATAAATCATATTGAGAACATGAGTTGCTGTGTCCTGGAAAATGAGTCCATAGGTTGTGGGATCAGTTCAGAGTCGAGGTGAGTGAAGTTACCCACGCTGCTACAGCAGCCCGATGGTTGTGGGGTAATAATTGATCCTGAAGCAGGCGCTGTGGGATCGAAGGCTCCTTTGTGTCCACCCCTGTGGCTGCGGTATGAAAAGAACATGGCCTGAATGGCGGGGGACCTTGCTGATGGATGCTGCTCTCTTGTGACAGCGCTCCTTATTGCGGAGAGGGTTTGGTGACTACAGGACCTTCGGCCCAAAATATTTCCCCTACAAATAACCTACAATCGAACCCTGCCCTCCACACAGCTCTCCAGTTTTCCATCAGCCATGTGCCTACCTATGAGATTCTTAAATGTCCTTAATATATCTGCCTCTACCAACACCCGATGATACATTCCACACACCCACCTCTCTTCTATGTAAAAAAAGGCCCTAGCTTTGACATCCCTCCTGTACTTTCCTCCAGTCTCCTTAAAATTATGCCACTCGTGTTAGCTATTTCTGTCCTGAGAAGAAATCTCTGGCAGTCCACTATCAATGCCCCTTATCTTCTACATCTCTATCAAGTCACATCTCTTCTTCCTTCTCTCCAAAGAGAAAGGTTCTAGCTCACTCAACCTGGCCTCATAAAGCATGCTTTCTAATCCTGGTGAACCTCCTCTCCACCCTCTCTAATCCAGGCAGCATTCTGGTAAATCTTCTCTGCACCCTCTCTGATCCAGACAGCATCCTGGAGAATCTCCTCTGCGCCCTCTCTAATCCAGGCAGCATCCTGGTGAATCTCCTCTGCACCCTCTCTAATCCAGCAGCATCCTGGTGAATCTCCTCTGCACCCTCTCTAATCCAGGCAGCATCCTGGTAAATCTTCTCTGCACCCTCTCTGATCCAGACAGCATCCTGGAGAATCTCCTCTGCACCCTCTCTAATCCAGGCAGCATCCTGGTGAATCTCCTCTGCACCCTCTCTAATCCAGCAGCATCCTGGTGAATCTTCTCTGCACCCTCTCTGATCCAGATAGCATCCTGGAGAATCTCCTCTGCACCCTCTCTAATCCAGGCAGCATCCTGGTGAATCTCCTCTGCACCCTCTTTAATCCAGGCAGCATCCTGGTGAATCTCCTCTGTACCCTCTCTAATCCAGGCAGCATCCTGATAAATCTCCTCTGCACCCTATCTAATCCAGGCAGCATCCTGGTGAATCTCCTCTGCATCCTCTCTAATCCAGGCAGCATCCTGGTGAATCCCCTCTGCACCCTCTTTAATCCAGGCAGCATCCTGGTGAATCCCCTCTGCACCCTCTTTAATCCAGGCAGCATCCTGGTGAATCTCCTCTGTACCCTCTCTAATCCAGGCAGCATCCTGGTGAATCTCCTCTGCACCCTCTCTAATCCAGGCAGCATCCTGGTGAATCTCCTCTGCACCCTCTCTAATCCAGGCAGCATCCTGGTGAATCTCCTCTGCATCCTCTCTAAGGCTTCCACATCCTTCCCATAATGAAGTGACCAGAACTGAAAACAATATTCAAAGTGTCATCCAACCAGGGTTTTATAGAGCTGCAACTTTACCTCGCAACATGTGAACTCAATACCCCAACGTACCAAAGACATTCTATCAATTTACGTAGCAATTTTGAGGAAAGCCAGAGTTTGCTCAACCTCCCTAGATAAATTTTATTTTTGTTTTATTTAGCGAAATAGCCAGAACAACGAGCCACCCCGCCCAGAGACCCAGCTATTTAAACCTCGCCTAATCACAGGACAACTTACAATGGTCAATTTTCCTACTAACCGGTACATCTATGTAAAGTGGGAGGAAACCAGGGCACCCAGAGGAAACCGATGGATGCGTCCAACGGGGAGGACATAGACACTCCTTACAGACTGTGCCAGGATTCAACACCCAACTCCAGAACATCTACACTGTTGTAGCTAACCACAACACTACCACAGCACCCAGCTCGGGTTTATCTCGGAACTCCAGCGTCTGCAGCCCTTTGCTTTCAGAATATCTTGTTGTTTACCCTGACTCGATGCCTCACCCAGCGAGTTCACTTGCCCCGCCGTGTGGAACCCGGCTGTCTGTCACACTTCAAGATCCCACAAACATGTTTAGCATGGTGGTTAACACTGGTGGGGGCGGGGGGGAATAATTTGAAATTGTTATTATCATTATCTCATAATTTTAATGAGATTCACCAAGATGCTGCCTGGATTAGAGAGCAGGTCTTATGAGGAAAGGTTGAGCGAGCTCGGGCTTTCCTCTTTGGAGCGAAGGAGGGTGAGAGTGACTTGATAGTGTACCAGATGATAAGAGGCACAGATCGAGTGGACAGCCAGAGACTTTTTCCCAGGGCGGAAATGGCTAATACCTTGGGGCGTAATTTAAGGAGATTGGAGGAAAGTATAGTGAGTATGTCAGAGGTAAGTTTTTTTACGCGGAGGGTGGTGGGTGTGTGAAACGTTTTGGTGAGGGTGGTGGTAGAGGCAGATACATTAGGGACATTGAACAAACTCTAAGGTACAGGGATGATAGAAAAATGGAGGGTTATGCAGGAGGAAGGGTTAAATTGATCTTGGGATCGGTGAAAAGGTCAGTAAAACATTGTGAACTGAAGGGTCTGTACTGTGCTGTAATGTCTGATGCTTTAACAATGAGATAGATGGATGATTAATTTGTTTTTTTTTGTGGGAGAGGCTGGGGGAGCAGTATTCTTACAATCTTCATTGTGTTCCCTCACGCAGCTTTGCCCAGCTGAATCCACAAAAACACACAGACACACAGACACACAGACACACACACACACACACACACACACACACACACACACACACACACACACACACACACACACACACACACACACACACACACACACACACACACACTACTAATCCTTGCTAACAATCCCATGTGAATCACTTCGAAATGTGGCCAGCAACAGCAGACGGGTCTCTCTGGACAATAAGCAGCCTCTGACAAACTGCGGGGGGGGGGGTTTCAAGAAGCTGCTTCCAAGAGGTTTCGCCTCTGCTCTCCTCAACAAAAACACACCCTCGGCGTAACCTGGCCGTGTGGAGGAACAGAGGCATTTTTTGAGAGCCCGCGTCCACTGATCTCCCAGAGTAGCTGCACAGGTTGACACGGTGGTTAAGACGGAGTATGTTGTGTTGGACTTCATTAGCTGTCTTCTTCTGGGGCAGTCTCTTCAAGACGGCTGACTCCCCGGCCATTACCAATACTTCTCTGAGATTGTCTGCCTGGCGTCAGCGGTCGCATCACCAGGACTTGTGATCTGCTCCGGCTGCTCGTACAACCGTCCACCACCTGATCCCACGGTTTCACCTGACCCTGATCGGGGGGGCTAGTCAGGTGCTACACCTTGCCCAAGGGTGACCTGCAGGCTAGCGGAGGGAAGGAGCGCCTCACACCTCCTTTGGTAGAGACGTATCTCCACCCCACCAACCTCAAGAAGACTTTACCTCACTATTTTTTGTTCTCTTTTTTTAGTCATAGTCATAGTCATGGTCATACTTTATTGATCCCGGGGGAAATTGGTTTTCGTTACAGTTGCACCATCAATAATTAAATAGTAATAAAACCATAAATAATTAAATAGTAATATGTAAATTATGCCAGGAAATCAGTCCAGGACCAGCCTATTGACTCAGGGTGTCTGACCCTCCAAGGGAAGAGTTGTAAAGTTTGATGGCCACAGACAGGAATGACTTCCTATGATGCTCTGTGTTGCATCTCGGTGGAATGAGTCTCTGGCTGAACGTACTCCTGTGCCCAACCAGTTCATTATGTAGTGGATGGGAGACATTGTCCAAGATTGCATGCAACCTAGACAGCATCCTCTTTTCAGACACCACGGTCAGAGAGTCCAGTTCCATCCCCACAACATCACTGGCCTTACGAATGAGTTTGTTGATTCTGCTGGTGTCTGCTACCCTCAGCCTGCTGCCCCAGCGCACAACAGCAAACATGATAGCACTGGCAACCACAGACTCATAGAACATCCTCAGCATTGTCTGGCAGATGTTAAAGGACCCCAGTCTCCTCAGGAAATAGAGACGGCTCTGACCCTTCTTGTAGACAGCCTCAGTGTTCTTTGACCAGTCCAGTTTATTGTCAATTCGTATCCCCAGGTATTTTTAATCCTCCACCATGTCCACACTGACCCCCTGGATGGAAACAGGGGTCACCGGTACCTTAACTCTCCTCAGGTCTACCACCAGCTCCTTAGTATTTTTCACATTAAGCTGTGGATAATTCTGCTCACACCATGTGACAAAGTTTCCTACCGTAGCCCTGTACTCAGCCTTATCTCCCTTGCTGATGCATCCAACTATGGCAGAGTCATCAGAAAACTTCTGAAGATGACAAGACTCTGTGCAGTAGTTGAAGTCCGAGGTGTAAATGGTGAAGAGAAAGGGAGACACGACAGATGCAAAATTTTAAAGTGCAGAACAATATATTTCATGACTTATTTAACCCATGCACACCATACCTCACCACTTTGGCTCAAAACCACACATCTCACGACTTCTATCGGCGATAATTAACCCGATTCTGATTCTAGGGCAATTGTACTGACCATCGCCCAAACACAAACACACACCGGAAAGTTGAAGTGAAGAGCAGTTGGTTGAAGTGTTAGATATAATTGTAAGGGGAGTGTGCGCGGAAGGGAACAGTCCCACCCTCTCCCCTGACCCCCACTCCGAACTCTACGATAAATATCAAAGAAGGTCAAAACCTGAGTCGAGCGGAGAGGAGGATTAACTGGCAGTAAGGGAATGACTCACTTTGAATCTCTCTGCCCTTTTCTCCCTTCCGAGACGCAGCCGAAAAGGTCAGGGTGTTTTCGATTATTCCCGCTATTTAATCGGGGCGGGGGGGGGGTCACCTGGGAGCGCAGAGCAAAGTTCGGATGCCGATGATCTTGCTTCTGGAACAAGAAAAGTCTGGAGTTCAAATCCGACGTCCTCTGTAGGAAAGTTCTCCTCTCCTTTTCCGTGAAGGAGTCCTCGATGGTGAGGGATGGGGGGTGGGGGGGGGGAACGACTGGCTGTGTTTGCCTAGGTGGGGGTGGGTGCTCTTCATGACCAGGACGCGTCAGGGCTTCAAGGGGGTCACAGGTGACAAAGGCGCAGATGACCTTCTCGGCTGAGAAATGGTTTGCTCAGACTGCAAAGCCTCCACATGACCGGGGGAAACGCGGGGAAGAAAATCGGGGAGTGTTGGGTGGCCGACGGGCACCAGAAAGAGAGACCACGCTCCATCTGCAATCGCCTTCTGCCTTCTGTGGGCAAGCCAGTTCCCTAACCACAAAGCAAAACGCTGAAGGGGAAGGTAAAGGGGAATCTTCTTCAGCCAGAGGAAGTGGTTCTATTTCAACATTTAAGAGAAGTTTGGATAAGACCATAAGACCATAAGATATAGGAGCAGAAGTGGGCCATTCGGCCCATCGAGACTACTCCGCCGTTCAATCATGGGCTGATCCAATTCTCCCAGTCATTCCCACTCTCCTGCCTTCTCCTCATACCCTTTGATGCCCCGGATAATCAAGAACCTATCTATCTCTGACTTAAACACGCCCAATGACTTGGCCTCCACAGCCGCTCGTGGCAACAAATTCCACAGATTTACCACCCTCTGTCTAAAGTAATTTCTCTGTTCTAAATGGACGTCCTTCAATCCTGAAGTCGCGCCCTCTTGTCCTAGACTCCCCCACCATGGGAAGTATCTTTGCCACATCTAATCTGTTAAGGCCTTTCAACATTTGGAATGATGATTTTCCGAATGTTCCGGATAGGTACATGGATGGAATGGGGAATAGAGGGCTATGGTCCAGGTGTGGGTCGATGGGAGTAGGCAGAACAGCACGGGCCGGATGGGCTGAAGGGCCTGTTTCTGGATTGACTCCAAGTAAACCAACTGGATTCGGGGAACAAGCTGGAACCAATTCTCACCACATCTTCAAGATCTTCAAGGCTGCATCACCGAAGCTTTATAAGGCATTGGTCAGACCACAAATGGAGTACTGTGAGCAGTGTTGGGCTCCTTACCGGAGAAGGGAAGTGCTGGCGCTGGGGAGGGTCCAGAGGAGGTTCATGAGGGTCAAGGTGGGGTTAGTGTACGAAGAGTGCTTGATGGCTCTGAGCCTGCACTGGCTGGAGTTTAGAAGAACGAGAGGGGAAGATTTCAATGAAATCCATTGAATATTGAAAGGCTGAGATAGAGTGGACTTGGAGAGGATGTTTCCTATCGTGGGGGAGTCTAGGACCAGAGGACACAGATAGAGTGGATGTGGAGAGGACGTTTCCTATAGTGGGGGAGTCTAGGACCAGAGGGCACAGATAGAGTGGATGTGGAGAGGACGTTTCCTATAGTGGGGGAGTCTAGGACCAGAGGGGACAGATAGAGTGGATGTGGAGAGGATGTTTCCTATAGTGGGGGAGTCTAGGACCAGAGGACACAGATAGAGTGGATGTGGAGAGGATGTTTCCTATAGTAGGGGAGCCTAGGACCAGAGGGTACAGATAGAGTGGATGTGGAGAGGATGTTTCCTATAGTGGGGGAGTCTAGGACCAGAGGGCACAGATAGAGTGGATGTGGAGAGGATGTTTCCTATAGTAGGGGAGTCTAGGACCAGAGGGTACAGATAGAGTGGATGTGGAGAGGATGTTTCCTATAGTGAGGGAGTCTAGGACCAGAGGGTACAGATAGAGTGGATGTGGAGAGGATGTTTCCTATAGTGGGGGAGTCTAGGACCAGAGGACTCGGATATTTCGTATCGAAATGGCCAATGATGGGGCCGTGGATCGGCATGTTGGAATGGGAATGGGAATCAGAATTAAATTTTTTGGCCATCAGGAAGTTCCACTTTTGGCGGGCGGAGCAGAGATACTCAAGAAAGCAGCCCCCCAGTTTACGACCGTCTTCACCATTGTTGGGTGAGGGGGGTCGCATTGGGAGCACAGGACACAATAGACGACTACAGCAGGTTCGCGGGTGAAGTGCTGCCTCACCTGGAGGGACTGATTGAGGCCCTGAGTGGAGGTGAGGGAGCAGGCGAATGGGCAGGTGGAGCACTTGGGCTGCTTGCTGGGATAAATGCTGGGAGGGAGATTAGAAGGGAGAAATGATGGAGCAGGAGGAATTTGTTTTAGCCAGTGGGTGGTGAATCCACAGACGGCTGTGGAGGCCCAGTCATTGGGGACATTTAAAGCGGAGGTCGACAGGTTCTTGATTAGTAAGAATGTCAGAGACTATGGGGAGAAGGCAGGAGAATGGGGTTGGGATGGGTGATGCATCAGCCATGGTGGAATGGCAGAAGTTGGGCTGAATGGCCATTCTACTCTCTTGTCTTAATGTTTTGTGGTTTAAAGACCTTGGGGGTGGGGGCGCAAATCAAAATGGGAGGAAGGAGGTGAGGGGCAGTGTAGCTCGGTCACTTAATTGGGGAAGACTGGCTGTAGGTTCTCGGATTTTTGCGACGACCCAGCTGGTTCACTGAGAGTCACAGTGGACTCCGGCACAGAAAACACCCTCCTGCCCATCTAGTTCATGCCGAACTATTAATCTGCTCCCCTCCCATCCAGGTACCTATCCCAACATCTCTTAAACATTGAAATTGAAATCGTATCCACCAGTCCAGCTGGCAGCTCGCTCCACACTCTCACCCCCCTCCGAGCCAGGAAGACCCCCTCCTCAGGTTCCCCTGAGACATTCCTCTCTTTTGGACGGAGAATTGTCTTGCCCGCAGATGGCACAGCGTGGTAATGGGTGGGGGAGTTTTCTGCCTCAGCATTGTAGTGGGTGGGGGAGTTTTCTGCCTGGTCGCCGGGGTGACCAGTGGCGTTCTGCAGGAACCTGTTCTTTGTGG
The DNA here is from genome assembly GCF_030028105.1 of Mobula birostris. NCBI lineage: Eukaryota > Metazoa > Chordata > Chondrichthyes > Myliobatiformes > Myliobatidae > Mobula > Mobula birostris. The sequence goes on from NC_092402.1 coordinate 7,328,392, forward strand.
AAAAGTACATGGACTTTAGAGCTGGCTAAATGTGTTGGCGCGTGGCCAAGTGGTTAAGGCGTTCGTCTAGTGATCTGAAGGTCGCTAGTTCAAGCCTTGGCTGAGACAGCGTGTTGTGTCCTTTGAGCAAGGCACTTAACTACACATTGTTCTGCCACGACACCTGGGTCCTCATGCCCTTCCCTTGGACAACATCGGTGCGGTGGAGAGGGGAGACTTGCAGCATGGGCAACTACCGGTCTTCCATACAACCTTGCCCAGGCCTGCGCCCTGGAAACCTTCCAAATCCATGGTCTCACGAGTCTAACGGAAGCCTATAAAAAAAATGATCAGCACATGTGTGCATTTCACCTTTAATCCATGACCTCTAGTTGTAGTCTTGCCCAACCTCAGTGGGAAAAGCTTACATGCAATTACCTCATAATTTTGAATACCTCTATCAAATCTCACCTCAGTCTCCTATGCTCCAGGGAATAAAGTTATAAACTTCAAGGAGGAAAATCTATGTCTTTTTATTTCCCCTCTAGCACAGAGACACGCCCTTCAGCCCATCTAGTCCATGCTGAACCTCTCCCAGCCATATACCGATCCAAACTTCTCTTGAAGAGCTGAAATCAAACTGGCATCCACCAGTTCCGCTGGTAGCTCTCACCACCCTCTGAGTGAAGAAGTTCCCCCCTTGTGTTCCCCTTAAATATTTCGCCTTTCACTCTCAACCCATGACCTCTGCTTCTAGTGTCACCCGATCTCAGTGGAAAAAGCCTGCTTGCATTTACCCTGTCTATTTTAAGGCATCCATTAGTCTTGCGAGACCATGGATCTGCGCCTGGAAAGTCTTCACTCTCCAGGGCGCAGGCTTGGACAAGGTTGTATGGAAGACCGGCAGTTGCCCATGCTGCAAGTCTCCCCTCTCCACACCATCGATGTTGTCTAAGGGAAGGGCACTAGGACCCATACAGCTTGGCACTGGTGTCGTCACAGAGCAGTGTGTGGTTAAGTGCCTTGCTCAAGGACACAACGTGCTGCCTTGGCCGAGGCTCGAACTAGCGACCTTCAGATCGCTAGTCGAATACCTTAACCACTTGGCCACGTGCCCACACTGTCTACACCCCTCATAATTTTGTGCACCGCTGTCAAATCTCCCCTCATTCTCCTACGCTCCAGGGAACAAGGAAAATTCAAGGAAGGAGCTCTCTGTTCTCACTCCACCTGGTCCCTCTGTGATCCCAGACATGGAATGGTTTACTCTCCTCTGACCTGAGTTCAAGGGCAGTGAGGGGTGGTCAATAAATGCCAGTGATGGTCAGATTCCAATGTGTGGGTAAGAGCAGGTAAGGTGGCAACATCTCGAGCTCCACCATGCTGAGCATTGAAGAACCTCCCCCCCCCCCACCACTCCACCCTGTTGTCGTGTGCTCAGCCAACCGCTGACTCACCACCGCACTGGCAGATCCAACTCAAACCATATCATCGAGTTGGCTTGATGACAGGACAGTGGCCGGCCTCGCTTGCGACAATGGGGGTGAAGAGGCTTGTCGAACGATGTGAGAGCAGCAACCCGAGTCCCGACATGGACAAGACAGAATGAGATGATGGCGGAGGTCCACCTCTCCCCGCTGCACATCAGCGGCTCTACCGTGGAGAGAGAGAGAGAGAGAGAGAGAGAGAGAGAGAGAGAGAGAGAGAGAGAGAGGAGCACAGGGTCCTCTGGTTGTGCACGTAACGAACGATCGAACCTGGACGCACAACACCTCCTCATTGGTGAAGAAAACAGAGCAGGGTCCACACTTACTGAGTCTCCCCGTCCCCATTCTGACAACTTCCTGCAGAGGACCAAGGAGACTTGTCCTGTCTGGCTGTGTCACTGTGTGGCAGGGAGGCTGCAAGACGTCGGACCGCAAGACCCTACAGAGGACGGTGAGAACAGGCAAGAGGGATCTTCAGGACCCCTACTGGGAGCATTTTATATGAAGGGCCCAAAGCATTGTTGAGGATCTCTACCACCCATCCCACAATCTCTCTGACCCACCACCGTCAGGAAGGAGGTACAGGAACATCAGGACTAGGACTGTCAGGCTGGGAAACAGCTCCTTCCCTCAGGCTGGGAGACTAATTAGGATCTCGTCTCTGGGATAGCGAGCTGCTTACTGTCTACCTGTGCCGTGCACACATGTATTTTATCAACTTATTTATGGTAATATTTTGGCTCATGTGCTGTGTGTGATATACATGTGTTGGTGCACCGTGGTCCGGGTTGTCAGATGACAATTAGTTCTTTATTTTTTTCCTAGCCCAGGTTGGTAATGGAGACAAGCTCCCACTACTTATTAAATGCTCTCAAACAGCCTCTGACAACCGAGTCCGGCTCCCGGCCTTCACGTGTGGTTTAGCTACTGAACCCAGCGGAACCGTGTCTACTGACAGGAGAAGGGGCAAAGGCGGGTCACCGGCGCCTCAAAACCAGTCGCTTCGGGCAGATGGGGCTAGTCAGCCGCGGTTGGCAGCTCATCTGGGAGAAGGAAAACTCCGATCTCAAACCTCCCGCTGCCTTACGTCTAGACCCACTCACGGGGAAGGCTTCGGGAGTAAACACCCGAGGGAAAAAAATCCGGAGCTGGAGGGCCTCTGACCGGCAACTCTGGTGCCAAACACGTGGAGAGGGGGAGCTTGCTACACGGGGCAACAGCTTGCTTTTCATATCGTACTGCCCAGGCTTGCTTATATATAGACAGCTAGGACACAACATTGCCGACCCCAAGCCACAGAGGCCCTCCCGAGATGACAATAAACTCGGGCTTGTATGAGGAGCCGGCCGGACTCTCATGTTCTCTCGACCGTGACCCAGCTGGGCGTTTAAAGCTTAACATCTCCCGCCCACCCAGAGCAAACATCCAGAGAATTGATTTGAAAGCACTTGAGCAAGATTGTCGATCTCGTTTATTGACTGACTCTCAACGTGAGATCGCTTTCCCCGCTCAAGCAAGGTGTTTACTTTGGTTCCTGCCTCCGTATCTCTGCAAACGCTGGGTGATTATTTTAAGCAAGCGAGTCTGCCGGCTGGTCTCCGTCACTTTAATCGGAAAAGGTCAGAATCAACCTCGGCCATCAATGATGTTAAACACCGGTATTGATTACTGATCGCTCGGTGTGGGACCTTTCCCCGCAGGTGTACTCCGCGTTCTGCCCGTCGGATATCACGGGTGTGGTCCACGGCTCTACACGACTACGGCACCTTCCCAAACTTCATGAAACTTTTCAAAGTCGGAATCGGGTTCAGTATCAGTGACAGAAGTACACTGCAATACAGAATAAAACACATAAATTACAGTAAAAATATATATTTATACATGAAAGTAATTAAACATTGCAAAAGAGAGGAAAAAATAAATCAAAGCTCAGTGATATAGTCAGAAAATGCCAGAGGAACTCAGCAGGTCAGGCAGCATCTTCGGGACAGAATAAAAAAACATTTTCGCAAACTTTTCAGAATCAGATTCAATGTCACTGGCATAAGACCATAAGACAGAGGAGCAGAATTAGGCCATCCGGCCCATCGAGTCTGCCCCGCCATCCAAGTCAAGTTTATTGTCATTTCGACCATAAGCTGCTGGTACAGTACACAGTAAAAACGAAACATAAAACAACACAAAACTACACTAGACTATGTGAGACAGCACAAGGCTACACTAGACTATGTAAAACACACATAAAAAACTCCTTCTTTTTATCGCCTCCTCAACCCCAGTTCCCAGCCTTCTCCCCGTAACCTTTGATGCCGTGTCCAATCAAAAACCTATCAATCTCTGCCTTAAATACACCCAACAATCTGGCCTCCACTGCTGCCTGTGGCAACAAATTCCACAAATTCACCACCCCTTGGCTGAAGAAATTTCTCTGCATCTCTGTTTAGAAAGGGCGCTCCTCTATCCTGAGGCTGTGCCCTCTTGTCCTAGACTCCCCCACCATGGGAAACATCCTTTCCACATCTACTCTGTCTAGGCCTTTCAACTTCTGAAAGGTTTCAATGAGATCCCCCCTCATCCTTCTCAATTCCAGTGAGTACCGATCCTGAGCCATCAAGCATTCCCCCTATGATAACCCTTTCATTCCTGGAATCATCCTTGTGAACCTCCTCTGGACCCTCTCCAAAGCCAGAACATCTTTTCTAAGATGAGGGGTCCAAAACTGTTCACAATACGCAAGGTGAGACCTCACCAGTGCCTTATAAAACCTCAGCATTACATCCCTGCTCTTGTATTCTAGACTTCTTGAAATGTCATGGAGTGTGGTATTTTGCAGGTCATGGGTTAAGTGTGAAAGGGGAATAAAGGTTTAAGGGGAACATGAGGGGAAACTTCTTCAATGAGCACGTGGAAAGAGCTCCCAACACACAAGTGGTGCACACGAGCTTGATTTCAACATTGACGAGAAGTTTGGAAAGGTGCGCGGATGGGAAGGGTGTGGAGGGCTGTGGTCCAGGTATGGGCCGAAGGGACTTGGGGGGAAAAACAATTCAGAATGGCCTAGATGGGCTGAAGGGCCTGTTTCTGCGTTGTAAAAGATATACATTACAGTAAAATATATATATTTATACATTAAAATAATTAAGCATTGCAAAAGCAACAAAAATAAAGAAAAATAAGGAAAATCAAATCAAAAGCACAGTGATATAAACAAAACAAAATGCCAGAGGAACTCAGCAGGTCAGGCAGCATCTGTGAGGTGGAATAAACAGTCCCACCTTCATCAGGACTGCCCTCTCCAAATCTCTGGATATTTTTATCTCCAAATAAAAATTATTTGAAAAAAAAAACACAGAATAAGGAATTTGAGTTCATGGGTTAAGATTATAAGATATAGGAGCAGAAGTAGGCCATTCGGCCCATCGAGTCTGTTCCGGCACTCAATCATGGGCTGATCCGATTCTTCCAGTCATCCCCACTCCCTTGCCTGCACTCCAGAGACCTGCTGGCGGAGGGGAGGAAGTTGTCCCTGAACCGTTGAGTGTGGGTCTTCAGGCTCCTTCCCTCCCCCCACCCGGGGACTGGCGACCAAAAAGACCGGGAAGAGCAGATGTCTCGCCGGGACGGGGCGGCTCATCTCTCCTTGACCCCTGGGAGAGGCGAAGTCGGGATGTGAAGAGAAGGTGCCTGGAGGTTTACCTGGGCGCCTGGCCCGGACATCCGACCGTGGGCCAAGGGCACTCATGATTGGGAGAGGCACAGCATTAATCTCCACGCGACTGCGGTAGCCCGCAGCTGACCAAAGGGCAGTATGTCAAAACTCCGCTCGGGGGCTGCGTCTGATGGAGCCTGAGAGGCAATGGTTTCACACAGAACACAGAGGGTGCATGGGGCAGGCTGTGGAGGGACAGTAAAGAGAATTAACATGCAAGGATACATGTTTGTAGATAGAATACTGGAGACCAGAGAACACCGCAGCACAATACAGCCCGCGATGTTGTGCCAACCTTTTAACCTGCTCCAAGATCAGTCTAACCCTTTTTCACCCAGAGAGTGGTGGATATGTGGAATGCTCTGCCCCAGAAGGCTGTAGAGGCCAAGTCTCTGGATGCTTTCAAGAAAGAGATGGATAGAGCTCTTAAAGATAGCGGAATCAAAGGTTATGGGGATAAGGCAGGAACTGGATACTGATTGTGGATGATCAGCCATGATCACAGTGAATGGCAGTGCTGGCTCGAAGGGCCGAATGGCTTACTCCTGCACCTATTGTCTATTCCTCCATATCCCTCCAGTTTTCTATCATCCATTTAGAGTCCCTTAAATGTCCCTCAAATTTCTTCCTATAACACCACCCTAATCAAAACGTTCCACACACCCACCACTCCCTGTGTAAAAACAAAACCTACCTCTGACCTCTGACATCTCCCCTATACTTCCCTCCAATCATCTTAAAAGTATGCCCCCTCAGACTCTGTCTGTCCACTCTATCGATGATTCTTGTACGTCTCTATCAAGTCACCTCTCATCCTCCTTCGCTCCAGACAGGAAAGCCTGAGCTCATTCAACCTATCTTCATAAAACAAGCTGTCTAATCCAGGCAGCATCCTGGTGAATCTCCTCTGCACTCTCTCTAATCCAGGCAGCATCCTAGTAAATCTCCTCTGCACCCTCTCTAATCCAGGCAACATCCTGGTGAATCTCCTCTGCACCCTCTCTAATCCAGGCAGCATCCTGGTAAATCGCCTCTGCACCCTCTCTAATCCAGGCAGCATCCTAGTGAATCTCCTCTGCACTCTCTCTAATCCAGGCAGCATCCTGGTAAATCTCCCTCTGTACCCTCTCTAATCCAGGCAGCATCCTGGTGAAACTCTTCTGCACCCTCTCTAATCCAGGCAGCATCCTGGTAAATCTCCTCCGCACCCTCCCTAAAGGGGTTTTGTAGAGCTGCAACATTGCCTCGCGGGCCTTGAACACAATCACATGTCTAAAGAAGGCCAATGCACCAAACGCCTTCTTAGCAACCCTAACAACTTGTGTGGCAACTTTGAGGGATCCATGACAGTGGACCCCAAGGTCGCACTGTTCCTCCGCACTGATCAGAATCCTGCCGTTATCCTGTATCTCCTCTACTTTCAGTTTCGAATTGTATATCAAATCACAGTTTTCCGGACTGAACTCCCTCTGCCACTTCTCAGCCCATCTCTGCGTCCTGTGTCTTATGGAAACAGAGATAGGCCAGTCTACTCCGCCATTCCATCGCGGCTGATTTACTATCCCTCTCAATCCCATTCTCCTGCCTTCTCCCTGTAACCTTCAACGCCCACATTAACCAAGAATTTTGTATACCTCTATCAAACCTCCTCTCAAAGTTCCACATTCTAAAGAATAGAGCCCTAACCTATTCAATCTTTCCCTGTAACTTGGGTCCTCCAGCCCACACAACATTCTTGCAAATTTTCTCTGTACTCTTTCAACCTTATTTACACCTTTCCAGTAGGTAGGTGACCAAAACTCGCCAACACCTTATACAACTTCAACATAACATCCCATCTCCTGTACTCAGTACCTTGGTTTACGAAGGCCAACGTGACAAAAGTTTTCCGTGTAGGCAACATCCACCGCCCTGCCTTCATCAACTTCAGAATCAGAATCAGAATCAGCTTTAATATCACCAGCATATGTCATGAAATTTATTAAAAAAGTGGGGAGGTGGTGTTCACGGGTTCAATGTCCATTCAGAGATTAGATGGCAGAGGGGAAGAAGCTGTTCCTGACTCTTTAAGTGTGTATCGACTGGTGGCCGATTAGGAAAAGGGGAGGTGCAACGAGACCTGGGTGTCATTATACACCAGTCATTGAAAGTGGGCATGCAGGTACAGCAGGCGGTGAAAAAGGCGAATGGTATGCTGGCATTTATAGCGAGAGGATTCGAGTACAGGAGCAGGGAGGTACTACTGCACTTGTACAAGGCCTTGGTGAGACCACACCTGGAGTATTGTGTGCAGTTTTGGTCCCCTAATCTGAGGAATGACATCCTTGCCATAGAGGGAGTGCAAAGAAGGTTCACCAGATTGATTCCTGGGATGGCAGGACTTTCATATGAAGAAAGACTGGATGAACTGGGCTTGTACTCGTTGGAATTTAGAAGATTGAGGGGGGATCTGATTGAAACGTATAAGATCCTAAAGGGGTTGGATAGGCTAGATGCAGGAAGATTGTTCCCGATGTTGGGGAAGTCCAGAACGAGGGGTCACAGTTTGAGGATAGAGGGGAAGCCTTTTAGGACTGAGATTAGGAAAAACTTCTTCACACAGAGAGTGGTGAATCTGTGAAATTCTCTGCCACAGGAAACAGTTGAGGCCAGTTCATTGGCTATATTTAAGACGGAGTTAGATATGGCCCTTGTGGCTACGAGGGTCAGTGGGTATGGAGGGAAGGCTGGGGCGGGGTTCTGAGTTGGATGATCAGCCATGATCATAATAAATGGCGGTGCAGGCTCGAAGGGCCGAATGGCCTACTCCTGCACCTATTTTCTATGTTTCTATGTTTCTATGAATCATTGAGTGTGTGTCTTCAGGCTCCTGTACCTCCTCCCTGATGGCAGAGGAGAAGAAGCTGTTCCTGAATCGCTGAGTGTGTGTCTTCAGGCTCCTGTACCTCCTCCCTGAGGGTGAAGGGGAAGAAGCTGTTCCTGAATCATTGAGTGTGTGTCTTCAGGCTCCTGTACCTCCTCCCTGATGGCAGAGGGGAAGAAGCTGTTCCTGAATCGTTGAGTGTGTGTCTTCAGGCTCCTGTACCTCCTCCCTGATGGCAGAGGGGAAGAAGCTGTTCCTGAATCGCTGAGTGTGTGTCTTCAGGCTCCTGTACCTCCTCCCTGATGGTAGGAATGAGAAGAGGGCACGTCCTGCGTGGTGGGGGTCCTTAATGATGGACGCCACCTTTCTGAGGCACCGCTCCTTGAGGATGTCTTGGATACTGCAGAGGCTACTGCCCGTGATGGTGCTGGCAAATTTAACAACCCTCTGCAGCTTACTTCAGTCCTGTGCAGTAGCACAGATTATGGACTTCCGGTTAGGGAGTCGAGGATCCGGTTGCAGAGGGAGGTACAGAGGTCCAGGTTCTGCAGCCTTCCTCTAACTTCCTCAAAAATCTTTATGAGATTGGTTAAGACTCAACTTACCATGCACAAAGTATTCCAATGGAACAGACATTTAAGTATTTGGATAGACACTGCCCGATTCAGGATAGTCAGTATGGCTTTGTGCATGGTAAGTTGAGTCTTAACCAATCTCAGGCTCAAGGATGTCAGGCTCACCGGCCTATAACTTCCTTGTTTATTTTTAGAACAGCTGAACAACGTTGGCTATCCTCCAGTCCTTTCCTGTCTCTGAGGGTGATTTAAATCAGGGGTCCCCAACATTTAACACACCGTGGACCGGTTTAATATTGACAATATTCTAGTCTATCCAGTTTTTCATCATATGAAAGTCCTGCCATCCCAGGAATCAATCTGGTGAACCTTCTTTGTACTCTCTCTATGGCAAGGATGTCTTTCCTCAGATTAGGGGACCAAAACTGCACACAATACTCCAGGTGTGGTCTCACCAAGGCCTCGTACAACTGCAGTAGTACCTCCCTGCTCCTGTGCTCGAATCCTCTTGCTATGAATGCCAGCATACCATTTGCCTTTTTATTATATGTTAATGTTATTTTAGATTTTATGTAACACAACGCATGAATATAGTGATAAGTCAATTATAAGTCGCTTATAAGTCAATAGCATCATAACATTTTAAGTAACGTTGGGATATTAAACACACCGCATATTTTCCCCGTATGAACATACAAAATCATTGCAACACACCAATATCGCTGAACCAGTGGGAGCCCTGGGCTTGTTTTCCTGCAGCAAGACGGTCCCATCGAGGGGTGATGGGAGACAGCGATACTCGAATGGGGTTCCTTATGTCCAGTCTATTCCGCAGTTTAGTTTTCATTGCATTCATTGCAGAAAAGCCCGCTTTGCAGATATGTTGGAAATGGAAGCAGCATTTTCAGTGCTCTCGTGGCTACCTCAGGATATTCAGCCTTGACTTTGACCCGGAATGCCGGCAGAGATGTTATGTCAAACATACTTTTCAGCCCGCCGTCAGTTGCAAGCTCGAGGACTTGATCTTCTTCCCGCGCTGACACGGATGACGCGTGCGTTCAAATTCAACAGTGCGTGACAGGGAATGAGGAAAGGTGCAGCTGACTCATATCGCCAAATCATATCGTTTCCTCGCGGCCCCGTACTGGTCTGTGGCCTGGGGGTTGGGGACCACTGATTTAAATATCTCTACTAGGGCCCCGGCAATTTCTGCACCTGCCTCCCGCAGGGTCCGAGGGAACACCTTGTCAGGCCCTGGGGATTTCTCCACCCTGCTTTGCCTCTGGGCAGCAAACACCCCCTCCTCTGTAATTGACATGGGTGTCTGTGAAGTTGATGCTCACTCCGCGTCAAATACAGATGCAAAAGAAAACTATTTAAGACCTTCCCCATCTCTTTTGGCTCCAGGCATGGAGTACCATTGAGATCTTCCAGAGCTCTAGTTTTCTTCCTTACAATCTTTTTGCTCGTAATACATCTGTAGAACCTCTTAAGATTATCCTTCAACTTGTCTGCCAGAGCAACCTCATGCCTTCTTTCAATCCCCCTGATTCCTTTCTCAAGTGTGCTCCTCTGTTCCCTATACCCCATCGGATCCTACCCAGCCCATACCTTCCAGAGAAAGGTTGAATAGGTGAGGAATTTATTCCCTGGAGTGTAGGAGAATGAAGGGGAGATTTGACAGGGGTACGCAAGGTGGCGGGGTGGAGATACGTCTCTACCAAAGGAGGTGTGAGGCGCTCCTTCTCTCCGCTAGCCTGCAGGTCACCCTGGGGCAAAGTGTAGCACCTGCTTAGCCCCCCCCGATCGGGGTCACGTTAAGCCATGGAAGATGGTCGTATGAGCAGCTGGTGCAGATCACAAGTCTTGAAGATGTGATCACTGATGTCAGGCATGTGTTCGTCCATCGTCGACGTCAATGAGGACCTCGACACCGTTATGATGGTGTCGAGACTAGCGCGTGGTTTGGATTTAAGTGAGGGAGAGCTGCGCAGCGTCAGCCTCACTCTCTCTTCCCAATTCCCATCTGGATCCAGTGGCAAGACAGAGTCGAGATGGCTGGAGATGGGACTAGGCGCAGTGGATGACCAGGACGTCTCCTGTGTCTTGTCCTGCTCTACACGTTCCACGACGCTTGCAGAGACCACCTTCTTGACCGTTGGACCGTTGGATCTTCCCTAGGTCTCGTCCGCTCAATCCGCTGGAGTCTGTCTTCACATGCTGGGATAGGGACTGATGACAGGCAGACAACCTCTGAAGGGCAAAGGTTCAGAGTTTCAATTTAATATCAGAGGATGGACGCAGTTCGCAACCTGAAATTCTTACCCTTCAGAGACATCCACAAAATGGGAACCCCCCCCCAAATAGAATGAATGAGAGGAACATCAAAGCCCCCCTCTCTTCACACAAACTGGAGCAAAAGCATCGACCCCTCCCCACCCCACTTGCACCAGCACAAGCACCGACACACCCTCCCCACCAGCATTCAAGCAACAGAGGAAGCCCCCCCCGCCCCCCAGTGAGACCTCGATCTGGAGTCCATCAAAACTACAGTCCATCACCCAGGCATTTCGGTATCTGAGATAGGCTCGCTCGCTCCATTGAGGGAGGGTGGGAGAGAGAGAGAGAGAGAGAGAGAGATTGCTCCTGCAACGAGAGCGGAGAGCCAGCGTCTCCTCTCCAAACTCCCCGGCACGAGGACGGACTCCGTCAAAAGAGACAGAGCGAGAGTGCGGGGACCGTTTCCTTTTCCCCCGACGGCAGCCGGCGATCAGCAAACACCGCCCCGGCCGCAGTCTCGGCGTTTCAGTACCACCCCGGACGGAATCGGCGAGGAACCCGGTCGTCCGCGGGGCCGCTCCTCGAGGGCGCACGTCTCCCAGGCCGCTCCTGCAGACAGCGAAGCGCCAGGCTGCGCGGCCGGCCCGAGAGACCACCGCTAGCGAACAACTGCAGCCTGAGCTGCAGATCACGGACTGCGACGGGGCCCCCACCACCTTGAAAAGGAAGAAAAGACTTAAGAAGAATACACTGTTTCGTGGACGAACTAGAAGAAGTCGCCTGGGTCTGTGAATGCCTCTGGCGCCACCGTTCCTCGCTCTTCCCCTTATAAGTCTCTACCAAAGGAGGTGTGAGACGCTCCTTCCCTCCGCTAGCCTGCGGGTCACCCTTGGGCGAGGTGTAGCACCTGCTCAGCCCCCCGATCAGGGTCAGGTGAAACCGTGGGAGCAGGTGGTGGACGGTCGTACGAGCAGCCGGTGCAGATCACAAGTCCTGGTGACGCGACCGCTGACGCCAGGCAGACAATCTCTGAGGAGTGTGGATAATGGCTGGGGGGGAGGGGGTCACCCGTCTTGTAAAGTCACTGCCCAGAAGAACACGATGGCAAACCACTTCTGTAGAAAAATTTGCCCAGAACAATCATGGTCATGGAAAGACCGAGATCGCCCACGTCATAGTGACACGGCACATTATGAGGGGTATAGACAGGGTAAATGCAGGCAGGTTTTCCACTGGGGTGTGGGGCAGAGCTGCTTGCAGTAGCGGCGGATGCATAACTTCTTCAAAGTAGCATCACCGGTCGTAAAGAGAGCCTTTGGCATATGGGTGGATGTGGGTTTGATTTCAACGGTGAAGAGAAGTTTGGAGGGACGGCTCTGGTCCGCGTGCAGGTCGATGAGACCGGGCAGATTAATGGTTCGGTGCAGGACTAGCTGGGCTGAATGGCCTGTTTCTCTGTTGCAGTGTTTTATGACTCCAGACTGGAATTTGAATGCTGCCCCCAGTGTTCTTCGTGCACGTTAAATGACAAGGAAGCAAAAGACAACTCCGCCAAGGACAGTCCCAACCCCGGCTGCGGAAGCGAGGGGGGGGTGATGTCAGGCATGGGTGTGAGCCAACCCCACCCCTCCATCCCGTAAAAACCCAGAGCTACAGAAACGCCAACAGGAGCTCCAAAGACCTCGTCCCCGGGAGAGGGAAGGATCTTCGCCAGGAAGATCAACCTTCTAACGGCCCAGGATGGAGCACTCTGGTGAGCCGCTGTCGGCGGCCTGTGCCCCTAGTAGGAGCGAGGGGCTTTAGAAGGAGGGTATTTCACCGTACACAACGCCCGAGATTCAGCTCAAAGCTTGGGAGCGCATTTATCATCGAAGAGCGTGAAAGTGATCCAGCCTTGAGGTTCGTGTGCTCACAGGGGAGCCAGGAAGCAAGAAGCCTGAAAGAACCCAAGTAAAGGGGAAAAAATAAAAGAAAAATAAAGACCGACACTGGATGCGAAAGAGGAAGAGTGGGGAGAAAGCACAAGTCGTGCAAATAATTGCACCGCACAGCAGCATTCTGAACCAAAATTGGGTCCTCAGATCCGAACGCTGGAGCAGCCTGGCGTAGGCCCGGAGCCTGGAGTAGGCCCGAAGTAGTCTGGTGCAGGCCCAGAGCCGTCTGGAGTAGGCCTGAAGTAGTCTGGAGAAGGCCCAAAGTAGTCTGGAGTAGGCCTGAAGTAGTCTGGAGAAGGCCCGAAGTAGTCTGGAGTAGGCCCCAAGCCTCACTTATCAGTTCATCATATTAGCGGACATGCACAAAAAAACACAATAGAATCAGTGAAAAACTGCAGGCAACAAGACAGGCAATCAGTGTGGAAAGGGCAAGAAATTGTGCAAATACACGAGAGAAAATATTATTAATGGTAATAAATAACTACGGCAGTGTGCACAGCCACTCTGGTAGTGATGTCTGTTATCTGTCAAGTAGGAGACCGTACACAATTCTGATTTGATGGAGACGGACGTGAGAGCACGGAGGAACACCTGGAAAACTTCTGAAATGCCTGCTTCACTGCCGCTGCTGCTGTGCGGTAACCAGAATCTTCAGAGCTGAAGGCCCCGAAATCCTCAGCTTTGCATGTTTCAGCGGCCGGGGGGAGGTCGAAGGTGCTCGACAGAGGATGGCACTCGGGAGGCTGTATCGGAGAGGCCGGTCGGAGGCTCGAAGTTTTCGGACGGACGGACTCAGTGTCGGCTGTGGTCAGCTGCTTCCAAGGCATCGGCAAGTTGACGGTGCCTGGAGGTTTATGGCAGGGAGTTTCTCCCTTTTGCCGCCTGCTATCGGGGACTCGGGAGCCGATCGACTCGGGGACTTTGAGACTTTTTTTTTTACCGTGCCCATGGTCTGTTCTTTATCAAATTATGGTATTGCTTTGCACTGTTGTAACTATATGTTATAATTATGTGGTTCTGTCAGTGTTAGTCTTTGGTTTGTCCTGTTTTCTGTGATATCACTCCGGAGAAACATTGTATCATTTCTTAATGCATGTATGCATTTCTAAATGACAATAAACGAGGACTGAGCGTTCTCATAATCTAAAAAAAATCTAACCAAGCATTAAAGATGGAGAACACGAGATGTAGACACCCTGAAAGTGAGGGTGCAGGTTGTGGAATCAGTTCAGAGTTGGGACGAGTGACATTCTCCTCTCTGGTTCAGGATCCTGGTGGATGAGGGGGTAACAACATCGACATGGAAAGGTGACTGGAATAACGGGAAGACAGACTGTGCCCCAGTACGGGTGTGATGGTTAAAGGTGAAGATGCAATGTGTTAAAAGCCACCAGAGGTACAATTATTTACTTAACACCACTCAATGTTTATTTCTTCCTGCCGATAGAGAAATTCAATACTGGGAATGTCAATAACCCACGCACTTCCTCTTCAGCGGCTCCTCGTGTTTGTGGGGCTGCTGATTACCATCCACGACGCTGTGGATTTGAGCTCACGCTTGACTGCACACATCAATAAGAATATTCCTCTATCAATATCACTTCAATTACCTGATTGATGTGAAACATATCCTGTCCTAGCCCACAGGAGGAGTAGATTAGTTAAAGTGTGTGAATCTAACGATTAATGGTGTTCAGAGAGATACGGGACCCACTGACAACACGGAACATTAGCAATTAGCAAAAGCATAACGAGGAGAACGACTGCAATGTTCCCCACAACTGAGCAATGACGCAGGAGAGGATTATCAGGGACCCCCATCACCCAGGTTGTGCTCTCTTCTCACTGCTGCCAACAGGAAGGAGGTACAGGAGCCTCAGGACCCACACCACCAGGTTCAGGAACAGTTATTACCCCTCAACCATCAGGAATGAGGTACAGGAGACTCAGGTCCCACATCACCAGGTTCAAGAATAGATGTTACCCCTCAACCATCAGGAAGGAGGTACAGGAGCCTCAGGACCCACACCACCAGGTTCTGGGACAGTTATTACACCTCAACCATCAGGAATGAGGTACAGGAGCCTCGGGACCCACACCACCAGGTTCAAGAATATTTATTACACCTCAACCATCAGGAAGGAGGTACAGGAGTGTCAGGACCCACACCACCAGGTTCAGGGACAGTTATTACACCTCAACCATCAGGAATGAGATACAGGAGCCTCAGGACCCACACCACCAGGTTCAGGAACAGTTATTACCCCTCAACCATCAGGAATGAGGTACTGGAGCCTCAGGACCCACACCACCAGGTTCAGGAACAGTTATTACCCTTCAACCATCAGGAAGGAGGTACAGGAGTCTCAGGACCCACACCACCAGGTTCAGGAACAGTTATTACCCTTCAACCATCAGGAAGGAGGTACAGGAGCCTCAGGACCCACACCACCAGGATCAGGAACAGTTATTACCCCCTCAACCAACAAAAGAGGGTATAGGAGCCCCAAAACTGATCTGTTCCCACACAGCCACTTTCAATGACCCTTCAACTCATATTCTTGATATTTATTGTTTATTTATTTATTATTAATATTTCTTTTTTTGTGTGTTTTCACAGTCGTAACCCCTTTTGGTGCGGTCTCTTGTTGATTCTACTATTGTTATTGGATTTAGGTTCAATAGGTGGACAATCTACATCCTGAAATTGAGATTGCCTACAAGAAAATGAATCTCAGGGTTATATATGGCGCCGTGTGTAACTTGACAATAACTTTACTTTGAGCTCTCAAGCATCATCTGACTGCCTTGCTGTTTAATTTCCCTCACAATATAGAAGAAAGCGCTATTCCAATGCTGCTAGCTAATTGTCGTAGTGGTATCCCAGCCCTGCCTGAATCATTTCCACTGGCGGCCCGTCCGTTCCACTGGATGTGGCCTTTCACTGATTCTATCACGATTCATGTGTCTACTGCAAATGCCCGCAATAAAACGAACCTCAGGTCTGTAAACGGTGACGTAGATGTAGTTCGATAATAAATTCACTTTGAATTTACTCTTGCACTTTAGTAACGGGGACATCGAGGAGCAGATAGGGAGACAGGTTCTGGAAGGGTGTAATGATAACAGGGTTGTCATGGTGGGAGATTTTAATTTCCCAAATATCAATTGGCGTGTCCCTAGAGTGAGCAGTTTAAACATAGAACATAGAATAGTACAGCACAGTACAGGCCCTTTGGCCCACAATGTTGTGCTGACCCTCAAACCCTACCTCCCATATAACCCCCCCACCTTAAATTCCTCCATATACCTGTCTAGCAGTCTCTTAAACTTCACTAGTGTATCTGCCTCCACCACTGACTCAGGCAGTGCATTCCACGCACCAACCACTCTCTGAGTAAAAAACCTTCCTCTAATATCCCCCTTGAACTTCCCTCCCCTTACCTTAAAGCCATGTCCTCTTGTATTGAGCAGTGGTGCCCTGGGGAAGAGGTGCTGGCTGTCCACTCTATCTATTCTTCTTAATATCTTATATACCTCTATCATGTCTCCTCTCATCCTCCTTCTCTCCAAAGATTAAAGCCCTAGCTCCCTTAATCTCTGATCATAATGCATACTCTCTTTTAGATGGGGTGGAGTTTTTTTAGGTGTGTTCAGGAAGGTTTCCTGACACAATATGTAGATAAACCTACAAGAGGAGAGGCTGTACTTGATCTGGTATTGGGAAATGAAACTGGTCAGGTGTCAGATCTCTCAATGGGAGAGTATTTTGGAGATAGTGATCACAATTCTATCTCCTTTACCATAGCATTGGAGACGGATAGGAACAGACAAGCCAGGGAAGCGTTTAATTGGAGTAAGGGGAAATATGAGGCTATCAGGCAGGAACTTGGAAGCATAAATTGGGAACAGACTTTCTCAGGGAAACGTACGGAAGAAATGTGGCAAATGTTCGGGGGATACTTGCATGGGGTTCTGAGTAGATACGTTCCAATGGGACAGGGAAAGGATGGTAGGGTACAGGAACCATAGTGTACAAAGGCTGTTGAAAATCTTGTCAAGAAGAAAAGAAAAGCTTACGAAAGGTTCAAAAAACTAGGTACTGATAGAGATCTAGAAGATTATAAGGCTATCAGGAAGGAACTCAAGAATGAAATTAGGAGAGCCAGAAGGGGCCATGAGAAGGCCTTGGCGGACAGGATTCAGGAAAACCCCAAGGCATTCTACAAGTATGTGAAGAGCTAGAGGATAAGACGTGAGAGAATAGGACCAATCAAGTGTGACAGTGGAAAACAGTGTATGGAACCGGAGGAGATAGCAGAGGTACTTTGCTTCAGTATTCACTACAGAAAATGAGTATTTTGCTTCAGTAGTCACTACAGAAAAGGATCTTGGCGGCTCTAGGCATGACTTACAGTGGACTGAAAAGCTCGAGCATGTAGATATTAAGGAAGTGGATGTGCTGGAACTTTTGGAAAGTATCATGTTGGATAAGTCACTGGGACTGGACGAGATGTACCCCAGGCTACTGTGGGAGGCGATGGTGGAGATTGCTGAGCCTCTGGTGATGATCTTTGCATCATTGCAGAGGTTTCAGAGGATTGGAAGGTTGCGGATATTATGTTTATGAAGACACGTAGTCCTCTTTTATTGTCATTTAGTAATGCATGCATTAAGAAGTGATACATTATTTCCTCCAGTGTGATATCTCATGGGTACCCCATGCAAGGCTTATTGAGAAAGTAAGGAGGCATGGAATCCAAGGGGACATTATTTTGTGGAGCCAGACTTGGCTTGCCCACAGAAGGCAAAGAGTGGTTGTAGATGGGTCATATTCTGCATAGAGGCCGGTGATCAGTGGTGTGCCTCAGGGATCTGTTCTGGGACCCCTTCTCTTCGTGATTTTTATAAATGACCTGGATGAGGAAGTGGAGGGATGGGTTAGTAAATTTGCTGATGACACAAAGGTTGGGGGTGCTGTGGATAGTGTGGAGGGCTGTCAGAGGTTACAGTGGGACATCGATAGGATACAAAACTGGGCTGAGAAGTGGCAGATGGAGTTTAACCCAGATAAGTGTGAGGTGGTTCATTTTGGTAAGTCAAATATGATGGCAGAATATAGTATTAATGGTAAGACTCTAGGCAGTGTGGAGGATCAGAGGGATCTTGGGGTCCAAGTCCATAGGACACTCAAAACTGCTACGCAGGTTGACTCTGTGGTTAAGAAGGCGTACGGTGCATTGGCCTTCATCAACCGTGGGATTGAATTCAAGAGCCGAGAGGTAATGTTACAGCTATATAGGACCCTGGTCAGACCCCACTTGGAGTACTGTGCTCAGTTCTGGTCGCCTCACTACAAGATGGACGTTGAAACCATAGAAAGGGTGCAGAGGAGATTTACAAGGATGTTGCCTGGATTGGGGAGCATGCCTTATGAGAATAGGTTGAGTGAACTCGGCCTTTTCTCCTTGGAGCGGTGGAGGATGAGAGGTCACCTGACAGAGGTGTACAAGATGATGAGAGGCATTGATCGTGTGGACAGTCAGAGGCTTTCCCCCAGGGCTGAAATGGCTAGCACGAGAGGGCACAGTTTTAAGGTGCTGGGGAGTAGGTACAGGGGAGATGTCAGGGGTCAGTTTTTCACGCAGAGAGGGGTGAGTGCGTGGAATGGGCTGCCAGAAACAGTGGTGGAGATGGATATGATAGGGTCTTTTAAGAGACTTTTGGATAGGTACATGGAGCGTAGAAAAATAGAGGGCTATTGATTACCCTAGGTAGTTCTAAGGTAAGGACATATTTGGCACAGCTTTGTGGGCTAAAGGTCCTGTATTGTGCTGTAGATTTTCTATGTTTCTATGTCCTGGATGCTGGAAGGGGGGCAAGTGCTAATGATGGTTCTGTTTGAGTTTACAATGCTCTGATCCTGCGCGGTCCACAACGCTGGCAGCCTGACCTTTAATTGGCGGTAAATACACACTCCCCTACTTTGGTGAGACCCGTCGGGGGACAGCTTCGTCGAACAGCTCTCCACCATCTGCCATGAGCGGGACTTCCCAGTGGGCAAACATTTTAACTCCGACTCTCATTCCCCTTCCGACGTGTCGATCTTGTGCCAAGATGAGGCCACCCTCAGGGTGGAGAAGCAACACCTTATGTTTTGTCTGAGTTCCCTCCAACCTGATGGCATGAATATCGATTTCTCCTTCTGATGAACACAATTCCCCACCCACCCCCCGACCTTCCACTTGTTGCCACCTGCCTATTACTTCCCCCTGGGTCCCCTCCTCCTATTGGCCACTCTCCTCTCCAATCAGATTCTTTCTTTTCCAGTCCTTGACCTTTTCCACCCATCTGACTTCACCTATCACCTTCCCAGCCAGCCTCTTATCTCCTTCTGCCCTTCCCCCTCAAGCCTGAGGCAGGGTCTCGGCCGAAAACATTGGCTGTTTATTTCTTACTGTAGACGCTGCCTGACCTGCTGAGTTCCTCCAGCATTCTGCGTGTTCTGCCCTTTCATTTCCAACTCTTCGGCTGCGAGAAGAGGGGCCATTCACTCGCCCTTATCAGTTGGGCTTCGTCGCTAGTGTTATTTGAAGTCAAAGTGCAAAGTGCGTTTATTATCAAAGTAGGTAACCTTGAGATTTGTCTTCTTGCAACAAGCCACCAAACAGAGGAACATCAGAAAACCTGACTTTAAAAAAAACCCCTACACAACAAGAACGGCAAACCAGCAGGAAAAAAACAACAAATCACGCAAACAGCAAAAAGTGAACAAACAGCGCACCGAGAATTGAACTATAGACACCACCCCCCCCAAAAGTGAATCCACACCCACGAGATGCCGCGGAGAGCGAACCTCTCAGCGTGGGACTCCTGCGCCTTCTGCCAGCAGCCGCGACGGTGGGGAGACCAGTCAGACCACGCTGCACACGCGATCCTTTCCCGACCTCGCCGGTTTTAGCCTTGCTCGCCACTTTGAGCAGCGCGGAGTAATCGAGTCGACCGTAATACGTCGCCAGGGATGGACGCACAACC
The DNA here is from genome assembly GCF_030028105.1 of Mobula birostris. NCBI lineage: Eukaryota > Metazoa > Chordata > Chondrichthyes > Myliobatiformes > Myliobatidae > Mobula > Mobula birostris. The sequence goes on from NC_092402.1 coordinate 7,348,254, forward strand.
CCCAGCGACGGAAATAGCTGCACATCCACGCCGATTCCTTCCCCCCCACCCCCCCACCCCCAGGAGATCTTTCAGTCGCCCCAAGCATGCATTCTTAAAAGGGAAATTACGAGCTCCCATTTCAGGTGAAGAAGTATATTTCGAAGAGTATTCAGCAGATTTGGGAACAGCTTCTTTCCAGCTGTGATAAGGCTGCTGAACGGATCCTGACCCGGATCTGGGCCATACCCTCCAAATATCCGGACCTGCCTCTCGTTTTTTTTGCACTACCTTACTTTCCCTTTTCTACTTTCTATTTATGATTTATAATTTAAATTTTTAATATTTACTATCGATTTGTAATCGGGGAGCACGAAGAGCAGAATCAAATATTGCTGTGATGATTGTACACTCTAGTATCAATTGTTTGGCGACAATAAAGTGTAAAGTATAAAGTAGTTTGGTAAGCCGCCTGCAAGCTGTCGCCATTGGTCACCATCGCCATCTAGTGGGTTGTTGAGGTAACACGCACCAGAATATCCTCACTCTATCATTTCCAGATTCATTTCATAATATATAATAACTTTCCCTGTGGTTCTTTGTTGCTTAATAAACTTTTGACAATCGTCCAGTTCCCCACTACTCTTGGCGACTTTTCCATTACTCTTGTAGCTTCTTAGCCTGCTGCCCACCTTATTTCCTTTGCCCAAACGTGCCCCAACAACACCCCTGCAAACCACTGTGGCTATGGATTTATTTCCCAAACCCATACTTTACTGATGAAACGTACACCGGTGACCAGTTCTTAGGTGCCGATCGTGTGGCAGCCACACAATGCATAAGAGCATGCGGACATGGCCAAGAGGTTCAGTTTGTCGTGGGCTCTGCGTCGTGCCGTAGAGCGTTGGGCTTCCAGCTCCTGAGTTGACTAGTCGTTGTCTTTAACAAGACCCGTTAAGCCTCTTGAGCTTTCTGTTTAACCCTGTCAAGTTAATTGTGACCGGCGCGGGGTTTTCCGCGTGCTGTCACTATTTAAGGGGGACTCCCCATTGGCGGTCACTGCCGGGGGACCCTGTGTTGGGAATGACCTGCCTCGCACCTGAGCCACTTTCTCAGGTGCACCGGTACACCCGCTCGTGAGCACACGGTATCTAGCCAGCCAACCATGCTGCGGCGGCTCAGTGCATAAAAGCACGCCGACGCGGTCAGGAGGTTCGGCTGCCGTCGTTGCTCGGGCCAAACGTCAGAACGGGGAAGAGAGGTGACGTTGGAAAGTAGGACGGTACCGCACAGGAGCGGGGCCCTTTCAGCCCGCAATCTCACGCTGGTCTAAGTAAATTAACCATCAGATGACCAACCAATGCCTTCTGCCGACACCATGTCAATATCCTTCCATTTCCCTCACATCCACGTGCCTTATCGAAACGTCTCTCAAAAGTCCCTAATCTATCTGCGTCTTCCAGGCACACGCCCTCTCTTCCAACCTCTTCTGCCCCCTCTCCAAAGCCTCAACATCTTTCCTGTAGTAGGGGGAGACCAGGACTGTGCACAATACTCCCGTTACAGTCTAACCCATCATCATCAATACTGTATGACATCATCATCATGTGCCGTGTCATATGACATCATCATTACGTGCCGTGTCGCTATGACGCGGGCCATCACGGTCTTTCCACAGCCATGATTGATCTTGGCAAATTTTATCTGCAGAAGTGGTTTGCCATCGCGTTCTTCTGGGCGGTGACTTTACAAGACGGGGTGACCCCCAGACATTATCAATGCTCTTCAGAGATTGTCTGCCTGGCGTCAGTGGTCACATCACCAGGACTTGTGATCTGCACCGGCTGCTCGTACGACCGTCCACCACCTGCTCCCACGGCTTCACCTGACACTGATCGGGGGTCTAAGCAGGTGCCACACCTCGCCCAAGGGTGACATGCAGGCTAGCGGAGGGAAGGAGGGACTTTGGACTGTTTATTGAAGGTCAGGGTCACTCCCAATGCTTTAGCACCCTCCTGTACTGCCCCCCTGTACCAGAACACCTCCCCCGACCCACCCTCCCGCTGAGCTCCCACCCCTCCCTCTCATTGCCCCCCACCCATACCGGGATATCCCCACCCCTCCCTCTCACTGCCCCCCCCCACATCGAGATATCCTCACCCCTTCCTCTCTCTGACCCCCCCATATCGGGATATTCTCACCTCTTCCTCTCACTGACCACCCCCACCCATACTGGGATATCCTCACCCCTCCCTCTCACTGACCCCCCCCCACCCATACTGGGATATCCTCACCCCTACCTCTCACTGACCCCCCCCCCCACATATCGGGATATCCTCACCCCTCCCTCTCTCTGATCCCCCCATATCGGGATATCCCCACTCCTCCCTCTCACTGACCCCCCCCCCATATCGGGATATCCTCACCTCTCCCTCTCACTGACACCCCCCCACCCATATCGGGATATCCCCACCCCTCACTCTCACTGATCCCCACCCATACTGGGATATTCCCACCCCTCTCTCCTGTTATCCCCTGCCATCCGCCCCGCCCCCCATCTGGTCCTCCCGGTGCCGGGAATCTCGGACTCTGGGAGGACTTGGGGGGAGTTGGGTGGACAGTCCTCAGTGCGTCACACGGCCGATGACGTCAGCTCGCTGTGACGCAGGCAGCCTATTGGTGACGCCGGAGCGCTGCCCGGACCCCCACCGGGCCCCAATGGCAGTCGGCCCGGGAGCGGGAAGGAAGCGGAGTGAGCGACAGAGACCCCCGACTTCGTCCCGTCAGACTCACCCCGGTACGGCGTATGTCCGCCTATCACAACCTGCAGAGCTTCGGTGAGGGCCCGACGAGGGGCGGGTCGGGGGGAGGGGGGAGGGGGGAGGGTGGGACGAGGGGCGGGGTATGGGAGTAGGAAGGGAGGAGGGGCAGGGTAAGGGAGGAGGGAGGGAGGGGTCAGGGTAGAGAGGGTGGGACGAGGGGCGGGGAAGGGAGGAGGGGAGAGAGAAGGGAGGAGGGGCGGGGAAGGGAAGGAGGGAGGAGGGAGGGGTCAGGGTAGAGAGGGTGGGACGAGGGGCGGGGAAGGGAGGAGGGGAGAGAGAAGGGAGGAGGGGCGGGGAAGGGAAGGAGGGAGGAGGGAGGGGTCAGGGTAGAGAGGGTGGGACGAGGGGCGGGGAAGGGAGGAGGGGAGAGAGAAGGGAGGAGGGGCGGGGAAGGGGAGGAGGGAGGGAGGAGGGGCGGGGAAGGGGAGGAGGGAGGGAGGAGGGGCGGGGAAGGGGAGGAGGGAGGGAGAAGGGAGGGAGGAGGGGCGGGGAAGGGAAGGAGGGAGGAGGGAGGGTTCAGGGTAGAGAGGGTGGGACGAGGGGCGGGGAAGGGAGGAGGGGAGAGAGAAGGGAGGAAGGAGGGAGGAGGGGGGAGGAAGGAGGGAGGAGGGGCGGGGAAGGGGAGGAGGGAGGGAGGAGGGGCGGGGAAGGGGAGGAGGGAGGGAGGAGGGGCGGGGAAGGGGAGGAGGGAGGGAGGAGGGGCGGGGAAGGGGAGGAGGGAGGGAGGAGGGGCGGGGAAGGGGAGGAGGGAGGGAGGAGGGGCGGGGAAGGGGAGGAGGGAGGGAGGAGGGGCGGGGAAGGGGAGGAGGGAGGGAGAAGGGAGGGAGGAGGGGCGGGGAAGGGGACGAGGGGGGAGGAGGGAGGGAGAAGGGAGGGAGGAGGGGCGGGGAAGGGGAGGAGGGAGGGAGGAGGGGTGGGGAAGGGGAGGAGGGAGGGAGAAGGGAGGGAGGAGGGAGGAGGGGCGGGGAAGGGAAGGAGGGAGGAGGGAGGGGTCAGGGTAGAGAGAGTGGGACGAGGGGCGGGGTATGGGAGTAGGGAGGGAGGAGGGGCAGGGTAAGGGAGGAGGGAGGGAGGGGTCAGGGTAGAGAGGGTGGGACGAAGGGCGGGGTAGGGGAGGGAGGAGGGAGGGGTCAGGGTAGAGACAGGGATGAAGGGCGGGGTAGGGGAGGAGGTAGGGAGGGGCAGGGAAGGAGGGAGGGGTGGTAGAGAAAGTGGGTCAAGGGGCAAGGTAGGGGAGGAGGGAGGGAGGAGTCAGGGTAGAGAGGGTGGGACAAGGGGCAGAGTCGGAGGGAGGGAGGAGGGGCAGGGAAAGGGGAGGAGGGAGGGGTCAGGGAGAGATGGGGTAGGGGAGGATTAACAGTGGGGAGGGAGGGCTAAACGGTATGGGACAAGGGAGGGAGGAGGGTTGGGGTGGAGGGGAAGGAGGGACACAGTGAGGAGGAGGGAGGGGTGAAGGGGTAGGAGAGGAGGATGGAGGGGTAGGAGAGAGGGGAGAAGGTAGGATTCGGAGGGATCAGGTAGAAGAGGCGAGGGAGGGAGTGAGACGAGGGTGATGGGTTGCGGTAGGGGTGGAGGGTCGGGGTAGGGAGGAGGGATGTGGTAGGGGTGGAGGGTCGGGGTAGGGAGGAGGGATGTGGTAGGGGTGGAGGGTCGGGGTAGGGAGGAGGAATGCGGTAGGGGTGGAGGGTCGGGGTAGGGAGGAGGGATGTGGTAGGGGTGGAGGGTCGGGGTAGGGAGGAGGGATGTGGTAGGGGTGGAGGGTCGGGGTAGGGAGGAGGAATGCGGTAGGGGTGGAGGGTCGGGGTAGGGAGGAGGGATGTGGTAGGGGTGGAGGGTCGGGGTAGGGAGGGGAAAAGGAGGGACTGGGTAGCGGATGAGATAGTGGGTGATCATTTGTTATAGAAGATCCCCAGGTACGTTGGCCTTGTTTTCCTGGGCTTGGCTTGTGGCTCAGGACGCTGTGTGTGTGTATCTGTATGAACGTGCACCCAGCCCATCCTCTCTCTCCTGTTGTTATCTGACTCCTCCAGTGTGTTGTAGTTTTTGTCTTCTCCAAGCGTCAACACTCACACTATTCCCTCACCATGTCCCTGTGTCTCCGTGATGTGTGTGTTTCTGCCTGCCCGTGTGTCCGTGTCTCGTTCGGCTTTGGGAATCAATCCAAGGCTCTGGCACGCGACACCTCTGGCCAGTAACGGAGCACCTTCACCCTTCCAGATCCCTTTGCCGATGCGCTTAAGGGCGATGACTTCCTCCCTTCTGGGGCTGAGGACTACATACATATAAGGATCCAGCAGAGGAACGGTCGCAAGACCCTCACCACGGTCCAGGGGATTGCGGACGAGTATGACAAAAGGAAGCTCCTCAGGCACTTCAAAAAGGTGAGAGCCTCAATGCTGGCAAAGGCTGTTGGCTGAACCGGGGGATCCCCAGCCTCGGGATCCACCGACACCTCGCTTAATGGCATAAAAAAAATCTGGGGATCTGCTGTGCAAAACCTTCGCAGGATCAATGTGCTAAGCAGTCAGATTCACCCCTATCAATTATTCGAGATCGAGGATTGTTTAATGCACACAAGTGTAATGGAGAACAAAATAATTATTACTCCGGGTCCGATGCAGCACAAAAAAAACCCAAAAGATAAAGAACACAATAATGATAAAAACCCAAAAAATATAAACACATAAGATACCTTAAACACACAGATTGAATGTGTGTCCATAAAGTGACGCTGGGCACAGGAGTGTCTGTACATGAGGTGACTCTGACAGGAAATGATAAAGTAGTGGTGATTGGGGGAGTGTGTGGTGGGGTGGGTCAGTGGGTGATTGGGGGTGTGTGGAGGGGTGGGTCAGTGGGTGATTAGAGGTAAGGAGGGGTGGGTCAGTGGGTGGTTGGGGGTGAGGAGGGGTGGATCAGTGGGTGATTGGGGGTGTGTGGAGGGGTGGGTCAGTGGGTGATTGGGACTGTGGAGGGGTGTGTCAGTGGGTGGAGGTGTTGATCAGACTCACTGCTTGGGGAGAGTCACTGTTTTTGAGTCTGGTGGTCCCTGGCGTGGATGCTACGTAGCCTCCCCCCTGACGGGAGTGGGACAGACAGTCCGTGAGCAGGGTGGGTGGGATCCTTCACGATGTTACTTGCCCCTTTCTGTATCTGTGTCCGTGACGGTGGGGAGGCTGGTCCCGTTGGTGCGTTGGGCGATTCTGACTCCCCGTTCTGGAGAATTCCTGTCTGCCTCAGTCCAATGTCCGAACCGGGCACTGAAGCAGCTGGTCAGGGCGCCCCCTACTGGGCATCAGCAGAATGACGGGAGTATGGATGTGCAAAGTCTTCAGCCTCCTCAGAACGTCGAGATGTTGGTGAGATTTCCTGACTGTGAGTAGGATGTATTCTGGGACAGCGGCTCTCTACTTCACCCTGTCTCCTCCTTTCCCACTTCCCCCATCCCTCTCCCTTCCTCACCCCCCCCCCCCGGACATTGGAGAGGGTTCGGAGAAGGGTCAGGAGAATGTTTCCGTGAATGGAAGGTTTATCGGGTGAACTGGCTTGAATTTAGAAGAGACAGGGCGGATCTCATCGAAAGCAGGGTAGACAAAGGAGAATGGGTCGACGTTGTGTACTTGGAATTTCAGAAGGCCTTTGACAAGCTGCCACACATGAGGCTGCCTAGCAAGCTATGAGCCCGTGGTACTACAGGGAAGATTCTGCCTCCTGACTGGCAGGAGGCAAAGAGTGGGAATACAGGGAGTCTCTTCTGACTGGCTGACGATGACTGGCGGTGTTCCACAGGGATTTGTGTTGGGACCGACTCTTTTCGTGTTATGTGTCAATGACTGACCACTGGGAAACCTTGCTTTTCTTTCCCCCATCCTCGCCCTCCGCCCCGGATGACGTAGAGGAGGCCGCGTGGGGTGAAGCGGGTCCGAGGAGTGTGACCATCTGCCCGTTTTGATCGGGGGGGGGGGTGCTTATGTCACGATTCACTGACGTGGGCTTTTCTTCCCACAGCAGTTTGCCTGCAACGGCACTGTGATCGAACACCCAGAGTACGGTGAGGTGATCCAAGTTCAAGGTGACCAGCGCAAGAACATCTGCAAATTCCTAGTGGAGGTGACTCGATTTTATTTTTATTTAGTTTAGAGGTGATTCCTCAAGGTTGTCATAGCTTAAGATTGATAAGCTCCCCCTACCTATTACATGCTCCCCATGCTGTGCGTCACAGATAGCCGCTGACAACCAAGTCCAGCTCATAGAAACATAGAAAACCTACAGCACAATACAGGCCCTTCAGCCCACAAAGCTGTGCTGAACATGTCCCTACCTTAGAAATTACCTCAGGTTACCCATAGCCCTCTATTTCTCTAAGCTCCATGTACCTGTCCAGGAGCCTCTTAAAAGACCCTATCATATCCGTCTCCACCACCGTCACCGGCAGCCCATTCCACACACTCACCACTCTCTGTGTAAAAAACATCTCCTCTGTACCTACTTCCAAGCACCTTAAAACTGTGCCCTCTCGTGTTAGCCACCTCAGCCTCTGACCATCCACAAAAAACATCTCCTC
>NC_092402.1:7356118-7377375 GCF_030028105.1 Mobula birostris
TAAAGTGATGCTGGGCACAGGAGTGTCTGTACATGAGGTGACTCTGACCGGAAATGATAAAGTAGTGGTGATTGGGGGAGTGTGTGGAGGGGTGGGTCAGTGGGTGATTGGTGTGGAGGGGTGGGTCAGTGGGTGATTGGGAGTGTGGAGGGGTGGGTCGGTGGGTGATTGGGGGTGTGGAGGGGTGGGTCGGTGGGTGATTGGGGGTGTGGAGGGGTGGGTCGGTGGGTGATTGGGGGTGTGGAGGGGTGGGTCGGTGGGTGGTTGGGGGTGTGGAGGGGTGGGTCAGAAGGTGATTGGGGGTGTGGAGGGGTGGGTCAGTGGGTGATTGGAGGTGTGGAGTGGTGGGTCAGTGGGTGATTGGGGGTGTGGAGGGGTGGGTCAGTGGGTGATTGGGGGTGTGGAGGGGTGGGTCAGTGGGTGATTGGGGGTGTGGAGGGGTGGGTCAGTGGGTGATTGGGGGTGTGGAGAGGGGGTCAGTGGGTGACTGGGGGTGTGGAGGGGTGGGTCAGTGGGTGATTGGGGGTGTGGAGGGGTGGGTCAGTGGGTAATTGGAGGTGTGGAGTGGTGGGTCAGTGGGTGATTGGGGGTGTGGAGGGGTGGGTCAGTGGGTGATTGGGGGTGTGGAGGGGTGGGTCAGTGGGTGATTGGGGGTGTGTGGAGGGGTGGGTCAGTGGGTGATTAGAGGTAAGGAGGGGTGGGTCAGTGGGTGGTTGGGGGTGAGGAGGGGTGGATCAGTGGGTGATTGGGGGTGTGTGGAGGGGTGGGTCGGTGGGTGATTGGGTGTGTGGAGGGGTGTGTCAGTGGGTGGAGGTGTTGATCAGACTCACTGCTTGGGGAGAGTCACTGTTTTTGAGTCTGGTGGTCCCTGGAGTGGATGCTACGTAGCCTCCCCCCTGACGGGAGTGGGACAGGCAGTCCGTGAGCAGGGTGGGTGGGATCCTTCACGATGTTACTTGCCCCTTTCTGTATCTGTGTCCGTGACGGTGGGGAGGCTGGTCCCGTTGGTGCGTTGGGCGATTCTGACTCCCCGTTGTGGAGAATTCCTGTCTGCCTCAGTCCAATGTCCGAACCGGGCACTGAAGCAGCTGGTCAGGGCGCCCCCTACTGGGCATCAGCAGAATGACGGGAGTATGGATGTGCAAAGTCTTCAGCCTCCTCAGAACGTCGAGATGTTGGTGAGATTTCCTGACTGTGAGTAGGATGTATTCTGGGACAGCGGCTCTCTACTTCACCCTGTCTCCTCCTTTCCCACTTCCCCCATCCCTCTCCCTTCCTCACCCCCCCCCCCCCCCGGACATTGGAGAGGGTTCGGAGAAGGGTCAGGAGAATGTTTCCGTGAATGGAAGGTTTATCGGGTGAACTGGCTTGAATTTAGAAGAGACAGGGCGGATCTCATCGAAAGCAGGGTAGACAAAGGAGAATGGGTCGACGTTGTGTACTTGGAATTTCAGAAGGCCTTTGACAAGCTGCCACACATGAGGCTGCCTAGCAAGCTATGAGCCCGTGGTACTACAGGGAAGATTCTGCCTCCTGACTGGCAGGAGGCAAAGAGTGGGAATACAGGGAGTCTCTTCTGACTGGCTGACGATGACTGGCGGTGTTCCACAGGGATTTGTGTTGGGACCGACTCTTTTCGTGTTATGTGTCAATGACTGACCACTGGGAAACCTTGCTTTTCTTTCCCCCATCCTCGCCCTCCGCCCCGGATGACGTAGAGGAGGCCGCGTGGGGTGAAGCGGGTCCGAGGAGTGTGACCATCTGCCCGTTTTGATCGTGGGGGGGGGGGTGCTTATGTCACGATTCACTGACGCGGGCTTTTCTTCCCACAGCAGTTTGCCTGCAATGGCACTGTGATCGAACACCCAGAGTACGGTGAGGTGATCCAAGTTCAAGGTGACCAGCGCAAGAACATCTGCAAATTCCTAGTGGAGGTGACTCGATTTTATTTTTATTTAGTTTAGAGGTGGTTCCTCAAGGTTGTCATAGCTTAAGATTGATAAGCTCCCCCTACCTATTACATGCTCCCCATGCTGTGCGTCACAGATAGCCGCTGACAACCAAGTCCAGCTCATAGAAACATAGAAGACCTACAGCACAATACAGACCCTTCAGCCCACAAAGCTGTGCTGAACATGTCCCTACCTTAGAAATTACCTCAGGTTACCCATAGCCCTCTATTTCTCTAAGCTCCATGTACCTGTCCGGGAGCCTCTTAAAAGACCCTATCATATCCGTCTCCACCACCGTCACCGGCAGCCCATTCCACACACTCACCACTCTCTGTGTAAAAAACATCTCCTCTGTACCTACTTCCAAGCACCTTAAAACTGTGCCCTCTCGTGCTCGCCACCTCAGCCTCTGACCATCCACAAAAAACATCTCCTCTGTACCTACTTCCAAGCACCTTAAAACTGTGCCCTCTCGTGCTCGCCACCTCAGCCTCTGACTATCCACACGATCAATGCCTGTCATCACCTTGTACACCTTGAAGGTCCCGGCCTTCACGTGTGGCTCAGCTACAAAGCCCGGCGAAACCGCTTCTCCTGACAGGAGAAGGGGCAAAGGTGGGTCACTGGCGCCTTAAAACCAGTCGCTCCGGGCAGATGGGGGCTCGTCAGCCGCGGTTGGCAGCTCATTTCGGAGAAGGAAAGCTCTAATCTCAAACCTCCCGCTGTCTTGCGGCTACACCCACTCACGGGGGAAGGCTTTGGAGTAGGAGGGGTGGGGGGGGAGTCTTCTACCTGGGGAACAGCTTGCTCTCCATACCGTACAGCCCTGGCTTACGCATCTAGACAGCTGGGACACGACACCCATGGTCGACTCTGACCACGTCTGTGAGTTTTGAGGTAACAACACAGATTAGGCCCTCTCCCCCACCCCCACCAAGCCACACCCCACCCAGCAAGTCCCAACAATCCCCGATTTAACCCTAGTTAATCACGGGGCGATTTCCAGTCATCAGTGAAATGTCTTTGGAGTGTGGCTGGAAACCAGAGCACCCGGAGGAAATGCTCTCATTCCACGTGGAGGACGTAGAGAGACTCCTTACGGAGGACGCCGGGACCGAACTCCGACACCCGGGGCTGTAAAGGTGTCAAGCTAAACACTCTGGTGTTGTGGTGTTTCACATCACTTGGCCACCTGGAATGCTTCTGGCCACCGCGTCTGGCTTTGGGCGCAGTTGCTAGTGCAGTCGAAATTCAAAGTAAGTTTTATTTGTTCAAAGTACATACATGCCATCACACACTGCCCTGAGATTCATTTGCTTCAAAGTTCAAAGTAAAGTTTTATTATCAGAGTACATATACGTCACCACGTACAACCCTGGGATTCCTTTTCTTCTGGGCATGCTTGGCAAATCTATAGAATAGTAACTGTAAACAGGATCAATGAAAGATCAACCAGAGTGCAGAAGATAACAGACTGTGCAAAATGCAAATATAAATAAATAGCAATAAATAACGAGAACGTGAGATAAAGAGTCCTTAAAGTGAGATCATTGGTTGTGGGAGCATCTCAATAGATGAGTGTAGTTATCCTCTTTTGTTTAAGAGCCTGATGGTTGAGGGGTAATAACTGTCCCTGAACCTGGTGGTGTGGGTCCTGAGGCTCCTGTACCTCCTTCCTGATGGTTGAGGGGTAATAACTGTTCCTGAACCTGGTGGTGTGGGTCCTGAGGCTCCTGTACCTCCTTCCTGATGGTTGAGGGGTAATAACTGTTCCTGAACCTGGTGGTGTGGGTTCTGAGGCTCCTGTACCTCCTTCCTGATGGTTGAGGGGGTAATAACTGTTCCTGAACCTGGTGGTGTGGGTTCTGAGGCTCCTGTACCTCCTTCCTGATGGTTGAGGGGTATTAACTGTTCCTGATCCTGGTGGTGTGGGTCCTGAGGCTCCTGTACCTCCTTCCTGATGGCTGAGTGGTAATAACTGTTCCTGAACCTGGTGGTGTGGGTCCTGAGGCTCCTGTACCTCCTTCCTGATGGTTGAGGGGTAATAACTGTTCCTGATCCTGGTGGTGTGGGTCCTGAGGCTCCTGTACCTCCTTCCCGATGGTTGAGGGGTAATAACTGTTCCTGAACCTGGTGGTGTGGGACCTGAGGCTCCTGTATCTCCTTCCTGATGGTTGAGGGGTAATAACTGTTCCTGATCCTGGTGGTGTGGGTCCTGAGGCTCCTGTACCTCCTTCCTGATGGTTGAAGGGATAATAACTGTTCCTGATCCTGGTGGTGTGGGTCCTGAGGCTCCTGTACCTCCTTCCTGATGGCAGCAGCGAGAAGAGAGCATGGCCTGGGGTAGTGGTGGTCTCTGATGATGGATGCTGCTTTCCTGCGACAGCGGGCATACTCAATAGATCTATAGACTAATAACCGTAACAGAATCAAATGGAACAGCATCCAACTAGGACATTCAGGCAGAAGACAATCAGTAGCCCACATGGTTGATGACATATTCAGAATTTGCAGCTACTTTTTTGAACTTGGTTTTGATTTGGCTCATTCCCGAACTAAAATTAAAATCTTCTGGTCTTATTCTCCCTTCTTCTTGAGCCCACCGCCCCTACGGGGCATAGGCCGCCAACACCAGCTCGCCGGTGTCCCCTGCCAGTCCTTCAAATTGTTCTTACCTTCTGGGACCCTTTCCCCACGCACTCCCCCCGCCCCCCCCCCCCCCCCCCCCCCCGTAACATGAGGTCCTTGGAGCCGCTGTTGGCTTACAGCTGCAAGACAGCGGGGGTCGGAGATCAGAGTTTCTCCCCCTCCTCCCAGATGAGCCATCTGTCCGAAGTGTCTGGTTTTAAGGTGCCTTCTCTCCTCCCCCCCCACCCCCGCCGGTAGAAACAGTTCCCTCAGGCTTAGTAGCTAAGCTACACGTGAAGACCAGGGGCTGGACTTGGTTGTCAGAGGCTGTTTGAGTTGCACGCCAATGGGAACATCTAATAGGTAGTGGGAGCTTGTCCCCATTACCAGTCCCCCCGGCTATGACAGCCTTAAACGGGAAGGACGGCAGAGCAGCAGTGGCTGGAGTTTATGCGAGAAGTGAGGAAGATGCAAAAAAGAAGACATTTTCGAGTGGAAAAAGGATGCAACCATGGCTGACAAGAGAAGTCAAAGCCAAAGTTAAAGCAAAGGAGAGGGCATACAAGGCAGCAAAAAATTAGTGGGAAGACGGAGGATTGGGAAGTTTTTAAAAGCTTACAAAAGGAAACTAAGAAGGTCATTAGGAGGGAAAAGATTAACTATGAAAGGAAGCTAGCAAATAATATCAAAGAGGATACTAAAAGCTTTTTCCAGTATATAAAGAGTAAAAGACAGGTGAGAGTAGATATAGGACCGATAGAAAATGATGCTGGAGAAATTGTAATGGGAGATAAGGAGATGGCGGAGGAACTGAACGAGTATTTTGCATCAATCTTCACTGAGGAAGACATCAGCAGTATACCGGACACTCAAGGGTGGCAGGGAAGAGAAGTGTGCGCAGTCACAATTACGACAGAGAAAGTACTCAGGAAGCTGAATAGGCTAAAGGTCGATAAATCTCCTGGACCAGATGGAATGCACCCTCGTGTTCTGAAGGAAGTAGCTGTGGAGATTGCAGAGGCATTAGCGATGATCTTTCAAAAGTCAATAGATTCTGGCATGGTTCCAGAGGACTGGAAGATTGCAAATGTCACTCCGCTATTTAAGAAGTGGGCAAGGAAGCAAAAAGGAAATTATAGACCTGTTAGCTTGACATCAGTGGTTGGGAAGTTGTTGGAGTCGATTGTCAAGGATGAGGTTACAGAGTACCTGGAGGCATATGACAAGATAGGCAGAACTCAGCGTGGATTCCTTAAAGGCTATCCTGCCTGACAAACCTATTACAATTTTTTGAGGAAATTACCAGTAGGCTAGACAAGGGAGATGCAGTGGATGTTGTATATTTGGATTTTCAGAAGGCGTTTGACAAGGTGCCACACATGAGGCTGCTTAACAAGATAAGAGCCCATGGAATTACGGGAAAGTTACATACGTGGATAGAGCGTTGGCTGATTGGCAGGAAACAGAGAGTGGGAATAAAGGGATCCTATTCTGGTTGGCTGCCAGTTACCAGTGGTGTTCCACAGGGGTCCGTGTTGGGGCCGCTTCTTTTTACATTGTACATCAACAATTTGGATTATGGAATAGATGGCTTTGTGGCTAAGTTTGCTGACGATACGAAGATAGGTGGAGGGGCCGGTAGTGCTGAGGAAACAGAGAGTCTGCAGAGAGACTTGGATAGATTGGAAGAATGGGCAAAGAAGTGGCAAATGAAATACAATGTTGGAAAGTGTATGGTTATGCACTTTGGCAGAAGAAATAAAGGGGAAGACTATTATTTAAATGGGGAAAGAATTGAAAGTTCTGAGATGCAACGGGACTTGGGAGTCATCGTACAGGATACCCTTAAGGTTAACCTCCAGGTTGAGTCGGTAGTGAAGAAGGCGAATGCAATGTTGGCATTCATTTCTAGAGGAATAGAGTATAGGAGCAGGGGTGTGATGTTGAGGCTCTATAAGGCGCTGGTGAGACCTCACTTGGAGTACTGTGGGCAGTTTTGGTCTCCTTATTTAAGAAAGGATGTGCTGACGTTGGAGAGGGTACAGAGAAGATTCACTAGAATGATTCCAGGAATGAGAGGGTTAACGTGAGGAACATTTGTCCGCCCTTGGACTGTATTCCTTGGAGTTTAGAAGAATGAGGGGAGACCTCATAGAAACATTTCAAATGTTGAAAGGCATGGACAGAGTGGATGTGGCAAAGTTGTTTCCCATGATGGGGGAGTCTAGTACGAGAGGGCATGACTCGAGGATTGAAGGGCGCCCATTCAGAACAGAAATGTGAAGACATTTTTTTAGTCAGAGGGTGGTGAATCTATGGAATTGTTGCCACGGGCAGCAGTGGAGGCCAAGTCATTTGGTGTATTTAAGGCAGAGATTGATAGGTATCTGAGTAGCCAGGGCATCAAAGGTTATGGTGGGAAGGCGGGGGAATGGGACTAAATGGGAGAATGGATCAGCTCATGATAAAATGGCGGAGCAGACTCGATGGGCCGAATGGCCGCCTTCTGTTCCTTTGTCTTATGGTCTAAACCTTGACCAGCCGTTGCCGTTACTAACGTCGTTGTTCTGATTGACTTGCAGGTTGGCATCGTCAAGGAAGAGCAACTCAAGGTCCATGGTTTCTAATAAACCCGAGCCCTGTGGATCCATAGCCTGTTCGATAATGATAGCGGCCCCCCCCACCCTGTCTCGTGGACGATCCCCGGCCAGCGAGTCTGCAGGATGAACGCCTCACCTCTCTCCACCTGCTGCAGCCAGCTGTTTTCGACCCAACCGCTTCCGTCCCAGTTGACGTCAGATGTGTTTTGTAGTGTTTGAGATCGCTTTTAGAACTTCTGTCTTTTTGTACAGTGTTTAATAATAAAACAAACAAACACACACACAGAGTTGAGAAACTGTTTCTGACATTGGGAGTCTCCTCGTGCTGGGTCCTTGACGATCTGGCTGGGTGCATTTAATTGCCAGAGAAATGTATACAACATACATCCCGAAATTCTTCTTCGCAAACATCCACAAAAATGGAGGAGTGCCTCCAAAGAATGAACAACAGCTTAATGTTAGAACATAGGATAGTACAGCACAGTACAGGCCCTTCGGCCCACAATGTTGTGCTGACCCTCAAACCCTGCCTCCCATATAACCCCCCACCTTAAATTCCTCCATATACCTGTCTAGTAGTCTCTTAAACTTCACTAGTGTATCTGCCTCCCCCACTGACTCAGACAGTGCATTCCACGCACCAACCACTCTCTGAGTAAAAAACCTTCCTCTAATATCCCCCTTGAACTTCCGACCCCTTACCTTAAAGCCATGTCCTCTTGTATAGAGAAGTGGTGCCCTGGGGAGGAGGCGCTGGCTATCCACTCTATCTATTCCTCTTATTATCTTGTATACCTCTATCATGTCTCCTCTCATCCTCCTCCTCTCCAAAGAGTAAAGCCCTAGCTCCCTTAATCTCTGATCATAATGCATACTCTCTAAGCCAGGCAGCATCCTGGTAAATCTCCTCTGTACCCTTTCCAATGCTTCCACATCCTTCCTATAATGAGGCGACCAGAACTGGACACAGTACTCCAAGTGTGGCCTAACCAGAGTTTTATACAGCTGCATCATTACATCACAACTCTTAAACTCTGTCCCTCAACTTATGAAAGCTAACAACCCATAAGCTTTCTTAACTACCCTATCCACCTGAGAGGCAACTTTCAGGGATCTGTGGACATGTACCCCCAGATCCCTCTGCTCCTCCACACTACCAAGTAGAACCAGAAGTAGACCTATTCCTCCTTTTTCAGCTTCAAGGAAGCAGTGCAATTTCATCGGCGTTGATCACAAATGAATATTTAAATAATAAATGGGGATCTTATCTGAAGATTTTTACTGATGGCTCAGTGGACCAAGAGAGCAGTCGGGCAGGATTTGGGATGTATGTGTCTCAACTTGGAGTTAAGATTGGTCACTGGGTTTCAGATGGTGTTTCTGTCTTTGCAACAGAATTATTAGCAATCCTCTGGGCCTAATGGTGGATAGAAGACTCTCGACCACGTAGGATTATTATCTGTTCGGATTCTGCTGCTGCCTTGGAGTCTATAAAAGGGAGTAAATCAAAAGCTTGTCCTGACATAGTTATTGAGATTCTCTTAGTGTTGATTAGAGTAGGGAAGATGAGTTGTGCAGTTAGATTTTCATGGCTACCTGGGCATGCTGGGGTGGAGGGAAATGAAATTGTGGATGGCATTGCAAAGTCTTCCTTACAGAGCAGGCAAATAGAAATTAGAGTTCCCCTAGGCAGAGCAGAATTGAGAAGTAGGATTAAAAAAGGTACAGAGAAGAAGTGGCAGGAGGATTGGAAAAATGAGTTAAGGGGCAGGCAACACACATCAAAGTTGTTGGTGAACGCAGCAGGCCAGGCAGCATCTCTAAGAAGAGCTACTGTCGACGTTTCAGGCCGAGACCCTTCATTAAGGGGCAGGCCTTATTTTTCTAGTCACCCACTAGTTAAAAAGGTCTCAGACTGTTACCTTTTAAGTTGTAGAGATATGGTGAAATTAACAAGACTTAGGTTGGAGCATTGTGGGCTAAACTATTATTTAAAGGTAATAGGAAAACATTCTACTGGATTATGTGACTGTGGTAGTCCAGAGACAGTCCAGCATGTTTTGCTGAGCTGTAATCGATACAAAATTGAAAGAATCATGTTGTTATCTGGCTTAAATTTATTTTGGTTTTCTATTAAATCTTTGTTCAGCCATCAAGAAAATTAACATCTGATTGAAGAGTTTATTATTCAGTTTATACGTGAGACTAGGTTGTATTCGAGAATTTGAGTTCCTTGAAGTTCTGTAATTAATTATACATCCTGCGGAGGGCTGTAATACGCCTAGATGTGTCTAAACAGCCGGAAATAGAAGAAGAAGAAGAAGAAATGTTAGAACCCCAAAGCACCCCCCAGCTCCCCCCTCCCACACGTAAGCAGCAGCAACGATCCCCTCTCCCCATCAGCAAAAAAAAGCATTGGTGCCACCCCCCCCCCCAACCAAGCATTCAAGCAGTACCCCAAAGACTACTCATTCACCCGGTAATTTGACATACCACAGGCTGTGTGTGTGTCTGTCTCTCCCTCTCTCTCCCTAAATGGAGAAAGAGGTGTCTCCGTTTCACAGCAAGAGGTGAGACATAACAAACAACTCGCTGGTTTATGATGTTAAAAGTCCGTTTTTTCGGAGCTCTATGCCCAAAGAACCCGGGTCTCTGGGCGCACAGCCAGCAGCCAGCTTGCTGCTTACGATCTTCCGTCTCCCATGACACATCGATTTCCCGCAGAGGCACCAACCTCAATTCCGCCCACCTCCAGAGCCACAAAATCCTGGAACCCCGAAGGCCAGCCAGTCTAGACTGCGTCCTTCATATATTGAATAACGGCTGGCCGTGAGGCCCCGAGAGCAGGACCTATTCTCGCAAAGAACCGAAGTCAGCGTGTAACTCCAGATCAGGTTCTTCAAAAGAACCCTGAAAGGGAAAAATAGAGATAGTGAGGATAGAAATATCTATGCGCATTTCAGCATTTGAAATAAATTTATTACCATACCACACACGCCACCACGTACAACCCTGAGATTCATTTTCTTGCAGAAATTCACAGAAACGCAATAGAATTAATGAAAGACCGCACATAAGATGGACAGACAGCGAATGTGCAAAAGACATGTCCTCTTCTCATTGCTACCTTCAGGAAGGAGGTACAGAAGGTACAGGATGTGGAAACCATAGAAAGGGTGCAGTGGAGGTTTGCAAGGAGGTTGCCTGGATTGGGGAGCATGCCTTATGAGAATAGGTTGAGTGAACTCGGCCTTTTCTCCTTGGAGCGACGGAGGATGAGAGGTGACCTGATAGAGGTGTACAAGATGATGAGAGGCTTTGATTGTGTGGATAGTCAGAGGCTTTTCCCCAGGGCTGAAATGGCTAGCATGAGAGGGCATAATTTTAAGGTGCTTGGAAGTAGGTACAGAGGAGATATTAGGGGTAAGTTTTTTTACGCAGAGAGTGGTGAGTGCGTGGAATGGGCTGCCGGCGGCGGTGGTGGAGGTGGAAATGATAGGGTCTTTTAAGAGGCTCTTGGATGGCTACATAGAGCTTAGAAAAATAGAGGGCTAAGGGTAAAGCCAAGGTAGTTCTAAGATAGGGAGATGTTTGGCACAGGTTTGTGGGCCGAAGGGCCTGTATTGTGCTGTATGTTTTCTATGCTTCTAAGCCTGAAGGCACACACTCAACGAGTCAGGAACGGCTTTTTGTATTTTGCAAATACAGGAGCCCATCAAGGCTGTGTACTGTCCCCTCCTTTACTCCCTGTATACCCACGACTATGTCGCCACCCACAGCTGCAACCTGCTAATTAAATTTGCTGATGACACTACATTGATTGGCCTTATCTCAAACAATAACGAGGTGGCCGACAGGGAAGAAGTCATCTCTCTGACACAGTGATGTCAAGAAAACAACCTCTCTCTCAATGTCACAAATACAAAGGAGTTGATTGTGGACTACAGGAGGAATGGAGACGGGCTAGCCCCTATTGACATCGATGGATCTGGGGTTGAGAGGGTGAACAGCTTTAAGTTCCTCAGCATAAACATCACTGAGGACGTCACGTGGTCTGTACACACCAGCTGTGTGGTGAAAAAAGCACAACAGCGACTCTTTCACCTCAGACGGTTGAGGAAGTCTGGTATGGATCCCCAAATCCTAAGAACTTTCTACAGGGACACAACTGAGAGCATCCTGACTGGCTGCATCACTGTCTGGTATGGGGACTGTACTTCCCTCAATCGCAGGACTCTGCAGAGAGTGGTGCGGACAGCCCAGCACATCTGTAGTTGTGAACTTCCCACTATTCAGGACATTTACAGTGACAGGTGTGTAAAAAGGGCCTGAAGGATCACTGGGGACCTGAGTCACCCCAACCACAAACTGTTCCAGCTGCTACCATCCGGGAAACGGTACCGCAGCATTAAAGCCAGGACCAACAGGCTCCAGGACAGCTTCTTCCACCAGGCCATCAGACTGATTAACTCATGCTGACTTGAGTGTATTTCTATGTTTCGTTGACTGTTCTATTTATTATAAATTACTATGATTGCACATTGCATGTTGACACAGAGACATAACGTAAAGGTTTTTACTCATGGATGTAAGAAATAAAGTCAATTCAATTCAGTACAAAAATAATAGAAAATAACAATTAAGCAGTAGATGAAGAGACCCTGAAAATGAGTCTATAGCTTGTTGGGACAGTTCTGTATTGGGGTGAGTGACATTGCAGTGTATAGGTAAATGAAGCAATGTTCCTCTGGACAAGACATAACCATAGAACAGCAGTGCAGAAACAGGCCTTTCGGCCCGTCTAGTCTGTGCTGAGCCATTAAACCCCCAATGACCTGCACCCGCACCATATCCATGTACCAATCCAAATTTCCCTTCAACGTGGAAATCGACCCTGCACAGGCCACTAGCGCTGGCAGCTTGTTCCACACTCTCACTGCCCTCTGAGTGAAGAGGATTCCCCTCATGTTCCTTAAACTTTTCAACTTTCACCCTCAACCCATGGCCTCTGGTTCTAGTCTCACCCAACCTCAGTGGAAAAAACCTGCTTGCATTGACCCTAACTAGACCCTTCATAATTTTGTATACCTCCCCCCAATCCTCTACATCCTTGGGAATAAAGTTCCAACCTACTCAATCTTATAACCCAGGTCCTCCAGTCCATCAACATCCTTGTAAATTTTCTCTGTACTCTTTCAATATTATTTGCATCTTTCCTGTTGAGTAGGTGACCAAAACTGCACCCTTTACTCCAAATTAGGCCTCACCAATGTCTTGTACAACTTCAACGTAGCATCCCATCTCCTTTGATCAACGAGGCCAGTGTTCTAAAAGCTTTCTTTACGAGCCTATCTGACTGTGCCACAACTTTCAAGGAATTATAGACCTGTATTCCCAGATGCCTTTTTTTCTACCACACTCCTCAGTTCACTGTGGAAGTCTTACTCTGGTTGGTCCTCCCAAAGTGCAACTCCTCGCAGTTGAATTCCATCTGCCATTTTTCCAGCTGGTCCGGATCCCACCGCAAGACATGATGGCCTTCCTCGCGTCCACCACACCCCCAGTCTTGGTGTCATCTACCAACGTGCGGATCCGGTTAACCACGTTATCATCCAGATCATTGATACAGGTGTAAGGGGTTTCTTCTTTTACTTTACCGCGTAGTCTAATTAAAATGGCTTCTTTGTTATGTTATAATTGAAATGGCTTCTTTGTTGTGTTAACTGCTGAGAAAGTCCTCCCGCTAGCAGTTTGTTTGGATCATGTTACTGATAAGAGGGTGAACAAACCAATTGGGATAGATGTCACTCTTTCCGTGTGTCTGTAAGTTAGTGTGTTGCACGGGGTTTTGGGGCAGAAGGCAGGAGAGAGAGAGAGACAGAGGATGAACCAGGTGCTGTGAATCCACTAACGGGGTCGGACCCCGAGCAGGAGTCTGAAGTCCAGGGTGTTCGGCGAGGAGAGGAGACGGAGACGGACTCGTGTGGAGCGTCTGGTCAACCACCGTTGTTGGTCCCAGGCGGCCAGGCGAGGTGGTGCGAGGGGCGCAGGGTGAAGGAGGAGAGTCCTGAGCTCCAACTGTTTGTGCACGAAGAGATTGAACTTTGATAAGTCTGGCGCCTTTTATTTTCCGTTTTATATTTTATTCTCTATTAATTATATAGTTCCAGTAATATCTATAAACTGTAAATCATTTAATCGTATCTGGTGTACTGTCTGTTATTTGGGGGGGGGGGGTACATCACACAGCATCCACACAAACTATTACCCAGTTTGGCGGGGCCGAGGGCTGTCTCCCTAGACGACAGCGAGCCGAGCGACCCTGAGGCTGGCCGGTGGGGGCTACACAGATGACAAACGACAATGGAGCCAGCACAGGTCCCTGCAGCACACCATGAGTCACAGGCCTCCGGTCAGAGAGGCGACCATCTACCACCGCTCTCTGGCTTCTCCCGTAAAGCCAATGTCTAATCCAATTTACTACCTCATCCTGAATGCTGAGTGACTGAACCTTCTCCTCCCATGTGGGACCTTGTCAAATGTCATGCTTTAAAGTCCATAGAGACAGCATCCACTGCTTTCCCTTTATACATTTTCCTGGTAACTTCCTGGAAAAACTCTAGAAGATTGGTTGGACACGAAGTAGCACAAATAAAACTGACTATCCCTAATCAGTCCCTGTCTGTCCAAATGTCCTGTCCCTTAGAAAACCTGCCAATAACTTTCCCACTACTGATGTCAGGCTCACCGGCCTATAATTTCCTGGTTTAGTTTTTGAGCCTTTCTTGAACAGCAGAACAGCATCAGCTATTCCTCCAGTCCTCTGGTTCCTGTCCTGCTGCTCAGGAAGATTTAAATATCTCTGCTAGGGCCCCTGCAGTTTCTGCACTTGCCCCCCACAGGGCCCAAGGGAACACCTTGTCAGACCCTGGGGATTTATCCACCCTAATTTGCCTCAAGAAAGCACACAATGCCTCCTCTGTAATCTGCAGAGGGTGCATGACCTCGCTATTGCTTTGCCTCAATTCTATAGACTCTGTGTCTGTTCCCAAGTAAACATGGATGCATAGAATCCACTTAACCTGTGGCTCCAGGCACAGGTTAACATTCTGACTACTTCTGTCCCTTACAATCCTTTTGCTCTTAACATATCTGTAGAGTCCCTCAGAATTCTCCTTCACCTTGTCTGCCAGAGCAGTGCCATGTCTTTTTATTTTACCTTTCCTGATTTATTTTTCAAGCGCTCCCTTGCATTTCCTGTTCTCAAGCATCTCAGTTCTGCCTACCTGCTGTGCACCTCCTGTTTTTTTCCTAACACCCCTCGAAAAAGAAGATTCCCGTAAACTATTATCCTTGCCTTCTATTCTGACAGGCACATTCGAGCTTTGCACTCTCAAAATTTCACTTTTCGAGGGCTGCCGCTTACTAAATACACCTTTGTCAGATCCATTCCGGTGCCATGAAGGCTGGCCTCAGAATCTCAACCTGAGACCCTGTACTGTCTTTGAAAATAGTGGCGTTCTGGTCACTAGATGCGAACTGTCGCAAGGTCAAAAGCTTTAAGTTCCTCGGGGTCAATATCACAAATGACCTGACTTGGTCCAACCAAGCACAGTCCACTGCCAAGAAGGCCCACCAGCACCTTTACTTCCTGAGAAAACTAAAGAAATTTGGCCTGTCCCCTAAAACCCTCACTAATTTTTATAGATGCTCCGTAGAAAGCATTCTTCTAGGGTGCATCACAACCTGGTATGGAAGTTGTCCTGTCCAAGACCGGAAGAAGCTGCAGTAGATCGTGAACACGGCCCAGCACATCACACAAACCAATCTTCCGTCCGTGGACTCACTTTACACCGCACGCTGTCGGAGCAGTGCTGCCAGGATAATCAAGGACACGACCCACCCAGCCAACACACTTTTCGTCCCTCTTCCCTCTGGAAGAAGGCTCAGGAGCTTGAAGACTCGTACGGCCAGATTTGGGAACAGCTTCTTTCCAACTGTGATAAGACTGCTGAACGGATCCTGACCTGGATCTGGGCCGAACCCTCCAAATATCCGGACCTGCCTCTCGGTTTTTTTGCACTACCTCACTTTCAATTTTCCTATTTTCTATTTATAATTTATAATTTAAATTTTTAATATTTACTATCGATTTGTAATCCAGGGAGCACGAAGAGCAGAATCAAATATTGTTGTGATGATTGTACGCTCTAGTATCAATTGTTTAGTGACAATAAAGTAAAGTAGATGCATAGTGTTCCCCTACACAAACCTGCTCTGTCTCATTCCCGAGTAGCGGATCCAGTATCACACACTCTCTTGTTGGGACTTCTATGTAGTGATGAAGGAAATTTTCCTGAATACTTCTGATGAACTCTATCCCTTCTAACCCTTTTACAGTTTGGGAATCCCAATCAATATGTGGAAAGTTAAAATCACCTACTATAACAACCATGTGTCCCACACACACACTGACCCTCAATGGGGGACGGTCTCACACACACACTGACCCTCACTGGGTGGACAGTCCCACGCATACACTGACCCTCACTGGGGGATAGTCCCACACACACACTGACCCTCACTGGGGGACAGTCCCACACACACACACTGACCCTCACTGGGGGGACAGTCCCACACACACACACTGACCCTCACTGGGGGACGGTCCCACACACACACTGACCCTCACTGGGGGGACAGTCCCACACACACACACTGACCCTCACTGGGGGACGGTCCCACGCATACACTGACCCTCACTGGTGGACGGTCCCACACACACACACTGACCCTCACTGGGGGACGGTCCCACACACACACTGACCCTCACTGGGGGACGGTCTCACACACACACTGACCCTCACTGGGGGGACAGTCCCACACATACACTGACCCTCACTGGGGGATGGTCCCACACACACACACTGACCCTCACTGGGGGACGGTCCCACACACACACTGACCCTCACTGGGGGGACAGTCCCACACACACACTGACCCTCACTGGGGGACGGTCCCACACACACACTGACCCTCACTGGGGGACGGTCCCACACACACACACCGACCCTCACTGGGGGACGGTCCCACACACACACTGACCCTCACTGGGGGGACAGTCCCATACATACACTGACCCTCACTGGGGGACGGTCCCACACACACACACTGACCCTCACTGAGGGGACAGTCCCACGCACACACACACTGACCCTCACTGGGGGACGGTCTCACACACACACTGACCCTCACTGGGGGGACAGTCCCACGCATACACTGACCCTCACTGGGGGATAGTCCCACACACACACTGACCCTCACTGGGGGACAGTCCCACACACACACACTGACCCTCACTGGGGGGACAGTCCCACGCATACACTGACCCTCACTGGGGGACGGTCCCACACACACACACACTGACCCTCACTGAGGGGACAGTCCCACACATACACTGACCCTCACTGGGGGATGGTCCCACACACACACACTGACCCTCACTGGGGGACGGTCCCACACACACACTGACCCTCACTGGGGGGACAGTCCCACACACACACACCGACCCTCACTGGGGGACTGTCCCACACACACACACCGACCCTCACTGGGGGACGGTCCCACACACACACTGACCCTCACTGGGGGGACAGTCCCACACATACACTGACCCTCACTGGGGGATGGTCCCACACACACACACTGACCCTCAGTGGGGGACAGTCCCACACACACACTGACCCTCACTGGGGGATGGTCCCACACACACACACTGACCCTCACTGGGGGACGGTCCCACACACGCACTGACCCTCAATGGGGGACAGACCCACACTCACACTGACCCTCACTGGGGGACGGTCCCACACTCACACTGACCCTCACTGGGGGACGGTCTCACACATACACTGACCCTCACTGGGGGGACAGTCCCACACATACACTGACCCTCACTGGGGGATGGTCCCACACACACACACTGACCCTCACTGGGGGACGGTCCCACACACACACTGACTCTCACTGGGGGGACAGTTCCACACACACTGACCCTCACTGGAGGACGGTCCCACACACACACTGACCCTCACTGGGGGGACAGTCCCACACGCACACTGACCCTCACTGGGGGACGGTCCCACACACACACACTGACCCTGACTGGGGGACAGTCTCACACATACACTGACCCTCACTGGGGATAGTCCCACACATACACTGACCCTCACTGGGGGATGGTCCCACACACACACACTGACCCTCACTGGGGGACGGTCCCACACACACACTGACCCTCACTGGGGGGACAGTCCCACACACACACTGACCCTCACTGGGGGACGGTCCCAAACACACACTGACCCTCACTGGGGGACGGTCCCACACACACACACTGACCCTCACTGGGGGACGGTCTCACACACACACTGACCCTCACTGGGGGGACAGTCCCACGCATACACCGACCCTCACTGGGGGATAGTCCCACACACACACTGACACTCACTGGGGGACAGTCCCACACACACACACTGACCCTCACTGGGGGGACAGTCCCACGCATACACTGACCCTCACTGGGGGACGGTCCCACACACACACACTGACCCTCACTGAGGGGACAGTCCCACACATACACTGACCCTCACTGGGGGATGGTCCCACACACACACACTGACCCTCACTGGGGGACGGTCCCACACACACACTGACCCTCACTGGGGGGACAGTCCCACACATACACTGACCCTCACTGGGGGATGGTCCCACACACACACACTGACCCTCAGTGGGGGACAGTCCCACACACACACTGACCCTCACTGGGGGATGGTCCCACACACACACACTGACCCTCACTGGGGGACGGTCCCACACACGCACTGACCCTCAATGGGGGACAGTCCCACACTCACACTGCCCCTCACTGGGGGACGGTCCCACACTCACACTGACCCTCACTGGGGGACGGTCTCACACATACACTGACCCTCACTGGGGGGACAGTCCCACACATACACTGACCCTCACTGGGGGATGGTCCCACACACACACACTGACCCTCACTGGGGGACGGTCCCACACACACACTGACTCTCACTGGGGGGACAGTTCCACACACACTGACCCTCACTGGAGGACGGTCCCACACACACACTGACCCTCACTGGGGGGACAGTCCCACACGCACACTGACCCTCACTGGGGGACGGTCCGACACACACACACTGACCCTGACTGGGGGACAGTCTCACACATACACTGACCCTCACTGGGGATAGTCCCACACACACACTGACCCTCACTGGGGGACGTTCCCACACACACACAGTCTCTCACTGGGGGACAGTTCCACACACACACTGACCCTCACTGGGGGACGGTCCCACACACACACTGACCCTCACTGGGGGACAGTCCCACACACAAACTGACCCTCACTGGGGGACGGTCCCAAACACACATTGACTCTCACTGTGGTACGGTCCGACACACAAACTGACCCTCACTGGGGGACGGTCCCACACACACACTGACCCTCACTGGGGATAGTCCCACACACACACTGACCCTCACTGAGGGATAGTCCCACACACACACACTGACCCTCACTGGGGGACGGTCCGACACACACACTGACCCTCACTGGGGGACGGTCCCACACACACACTGACCCTCACTGGGAATGTTCCCACACACACACACTGACCCTCACTGGGGGACGGTCCCACACACACACTGACCCTCACTGGGAATGTTCCCACACACACACACTGACCCTCACTGGGGGACAGACCACACACACACACTGACCCTCACTGGGGGATGATCCCACACACACATACACACACACACACACACACACGTACACACACACACACACACACACTGACCCTCACTGAGGGACAGTTACACACACACACACACACACTGACGCTCACTGGGGAACGGTCCCTCACACACACTGACTGGAGGACGGTCCCACACATACACTGACCCTCACTGAGGGGTTGTCCCACACACACTGACCCTCACTGGGGGACAGTCCCACACACACACTGACCCTCACTGGGAGGACAGTCCCACACATACACTGACCCTCACTGGGGGACGGTCCACACACACACACTGACCCTCACTGGGGGATGATCCCACACACACACACACTGACCCTCACTGAGGGACAGTCCCCCCCACACACACACACACACACACACACGTACACACACACACACTGACCCTCACTGAGGGACAGTCCCACACACACACACACTGACCCTCACTGGGGAACGGTCCCTCACACACACTGACTGGAGGATGGTCCCACACATACATTGACCCTCACTGAGGGGTTGTCCCACACACACTGACCCTCACTGGGGGACGGTCTCACACACACACTGACCCTCACTGGGGGATGGTCCCACACACACACTGACCCTCACTGGGGGACGGTCCCACACACACACACTGACCCACACTGAGGGGACAGTCCCACGCATACACTGATCCTCACTGGGGGACAGTCCCACACACACACACTGACCCTCACTGGGGGACGGTCTCACAAACACACTGACCCTCACTGGGGGACAGTCCCACACACACACACTGACCCTCACTGGGGGGACAGTCCCACGCATACACTGACCCTCACTGGGGGACGGTCCCACACACACACACTGACCCTCACTGAGGGGACAGTCCCACGCACACACACACTGACCCTCACTGGGGGACGGTCTCACACACACACTGACCCTCACTGGGGGGACAGTCCCACGCATACACTGACCCTCACTGGAGGATAGTCCCACAAACACACTGACCCTCACTGGGGGACAGTCCCACACACACACACTGACCCTCACAAGGGGGACAGTCCCACACATACACTGACCCTCACTGGGGGACGGTCCCACACACACACACTGACCCTCACTGAGGGGACAGTCCCACGCACACACACACTGACCCTCACTGGGGGAAGGTCTCACACACACACTGACCCTCACTGGGGGGACAGTCCCACACATACACTGACCCTCACTGGGGGATGGTCCCACACACACACACTGACCCTCACTGGGGGACGGTCCCACACACACACACACACACACTGACCCTCACTGGGGGACGGTCCCACACACACACACCGACCCTCACTGGGGGACGGTCCCACACACACACTGACCCTCACTGGGGGGACAGTCCCACACATACACTGACCCTCACTGGGGGATGGTCCCACACACACACACTGACCCTCAGTGGGGGACAGTCCCACACACACACTGACCCTCACTGGGGGATGGTCCCACACACACACACTGACCCTCACTGGGGGACGGTCCCACACACGCACTGACCCTCAATGGAGGACAGTCCCACACTCACACTGACCCTCAATGGGGGACGGTCCCACACTCACACTGACCCTCACTGGGGGACGGTCTCACACATACACTGACCCTCAATGAGGGGACAGTCCCACACATACACTGACCCTCACTGGGGGATGGTCCCACACACACACACTGACCCTCACTGGGGGACGGTCCCACACACACACTGACCCTCACTGGGGGGACAGTTCCACACACACTGACCCTCACTGGAGGACGGTCCCACACACACACTGACCCTCACTGGGGGACAGTCCCACACGCACACTGACCCTCACTGGGGGACGGTCCCACACACACACACTGACCCTGACTGGCAGACAGTCACACACACACTGACCCTCACTGGGGGACAGTCCCACACACACACTGACCCTCACTGGGGGACGGTCCCAAACACACACTGACTCTCACTGGGGTACGGTCCGACACACACACTGACCCTCACTGGGGGACGGTCCCACACACACACTGACCCTCACTGGGGATAGTCCCACACACACACTGACCCTCATTGAGGGATAGTCCCACACACACACACTGACCCTCACTGGGGGACGGTCCGACACACACACTGACCCTCACTGGGGGACGGTCCCACACACACACTGACCCTCACTGGGAATGTTCCCACACACACACACTGACCCTCACTGGGGGACAGTCCC